>NC_045554.1:44445383-44517883 GCF_009769535.1 Thamnophis elegans | reverse complement strand
AACATGATTGTCATGGATATTACACAACAGAAGGAACAACAGGCCAAAGAGAGGAGTCTCGTTGCCAACCTCCCCCCCTCCCCAAAAAAACCAAACCTAAAGCAATCTATTCTTCCTTCGTTTCCCGCCCTCCCCCCTTCTGCCCCGCCCTTCTGGCTAACCCTGCCCCCCCCCCCAGCCTTTGGGGATTCAGATCACACACAACTCAGTAAATAGGTTGTTTAACCCCTTGAAAGTGAATAAAGCAGTCGGAGACAAACCCATTCAAAGGGAGTTTTTGCTCCTGTAATGGGCAAAAAAAAAAAAAAGTATATTCCTCTTGTTATCTGATCGCTATTACCAAAGCTTTGGCTACTTTGAATATTTCATGCAAGGGGACAAGAGCCTCGATTTTTGCCCCCAGATAGACAAGGAGAAACTGTAGTTTCAAACTCCAATTGGGGGTGGACGGGGGTGGGGTGGGGTGAGACGCGAACGATTGTTTTGATCCTTGCCTAGTTCAGAAATCTACACCCTCCCGCGATTTCAGGATTTGTCCTGCTAGGTGCTTATTAAAGCTTCCCCCCCCCCCCCGCCACTCCAAAATATGCCTGCCAGGTGCCGAGATGCAGATCACTTCATCTGTGCTCTGTACATAAGCATAACAAATTACCTTTTTAAATTTCTCAGCTGTTTCCAATTCATTCATATATGGACACACACGTGCACAGAGAGAGAGAGAGAGAGAGAGAGAGAGACAGAGAGAGAGAGACAGAGGGGGTCGGGGGAAAAGACATTGGATACAATAGTTTTCAGTTTTTAGCTGGGTATTCGTGACCCTTTCATGGAAATGGGATTATATCTGGGAAGAAGAGAAGAGAAAAGAAGAGAAAAGAAGAGAAAAGAAGAGAAGAACAGACTTGGAAGGCACCTTGGAGGTCTTCTAGTCCAACCCCCTGCTCAAGCAGGAGGCCCTATACCATTTCAGATAAATGGTTGTCCAATCTCTTCTTGAAGAACTCCAGTGATGGAGCACCCACAACTTCTGGAAGCAATTCCTTCCACTGATTAATTGTCCCTAATTGTAGAGCCAAGGTGGCGCAGTGGTTAAATGCAGCACTGCAGGCTACTGCTAGATCAGCAGGTCAGCGGTTCAAATCTCACCGGCTCAGGGTTGACTCAGCCTTCCATCCTTCCGAGGTGGGTAAAATGAGGACCCAGATTGTTGGGGGCAATATGCTGACTCTCTGTAAACCGCTTAGAGAGGCCTGAAAGGCCTATGAAGCGGTATATAAGTCTACTGCTATTGCTATTGCTATTGTCCCCACTATCAGGACATTTCTCCTTAGTTCTAGGTTGGATCTGTCTTGGATGGCCTTCCACCCATAACTTCTTGTCCTGCCTTGGAGAATACGTTGATCCCTCTTTTCCATGAATAACCCCTGGAGTCCTGGAAGACAGCTCTCATGCCACCCCTAGTCCTTCTTTTCATTAAACTAGACATACTCAGTTGCATAATCCTACAACTGTTTTTCTTATGTTTTAGCCTCCAGTCCCCTAATCATCTTTGTTGCTCTTCTCTGCACTCTTTCCAGAGTCTCCACATCCTTCTTTTAGTGTACATAAGGTGTCTACCCTTCTGTTTTGTCTTTCTAATTTCTTTCTAAGCAAGGGTTTCAATGGCTTCCTTGTTACACACCGTTTCTGGTCCTTATCCACCAAGGGACATTTCCCATAACTCTGCAACATTCCGGAGAGCATCATCTTACTCTATGGAACCTAGAAACCATGATGGCCTAGACATTCTATTCAGGAAGATATCCGTACCCTTTGTACATACTGTATTTTTCAGACTATAAGACGCTCTGGACTATAGCAATAGCAATAGCAGTTAGACTTATATACCGTTTCATAGGGCTTTCAGCCCTCTCTAAGCGGTTTACAGAGTCAGTATATCGCCCCCCACAGTCTGGGTCCTCATTTTACCCACCTCGGAAGGATGGAAGGCTGAGTCAACCTTGAGCCGGTGAGATTTGAACCGCTGAACTGCAGATAACAGTCAGCTGAAGTGGCCTGCAGTACTGCACTCTACCCACTGCGCCACCTCGGCTCTATGAGGCACACCTAGCTTTTGGGGAGGAAAACAAGGGGAAAAAATCTGCCTCTGACTCCCAGCATCCATCCGGTACTCATCTGGCTTATTTGGTGCAGCCCATTCGCCGCCGCTGCAGCCTGTTCTTCCCTGCCATAGACTGTTCACTGCTGCCCGTTCACCACAGCCCATTAGCCATAGCCCATTTGCCACTGCCGATTTGCGGCCGCTCATTCACCACTACTGGTTTGCCACTGCCACCGCCTGTTCACCGCTGTCCATTTGGCGCAGACTATTTGGTGCAGCCCGTTCACCACGGATCCTTCGTCATGGCCCGTTTGGTTTGGCCGCCACCCATTCTAGAACCGCTGATCGGTGCCACACCAACCTTCTTCCCCCCTGCAATATTCTGAATATAAGATGCACAGACATTTCCACCCACTTTTGGGGGGAGGCAAAGTGCGTCTTATACTCTGAAAAATACGGTAAATCTTCCCTCTGATATTTTGGACGTTCAGTTTTTGCTAAGAAATCTACAATCACCACTTGCCATTCATGCAGTGAAATAAATGGGTATCTAATATTGTTTTGCCTCTTGTGACTCTTAGCTTGATTACAAGCTGATCAATCCGGTCCAGAAGAAAGCAACGTTTAAATACATCCCCCCTACCCATTATCTTCCAAAAACGAGATCCCAACATTATTACAAATTATAAGGTTAAGACTTCTTGAACGCATCCTAGCTAGTTAAATATTTAAAACTCCAGAGTAAGAAACACATGGACTAATGAGCTTCAGGCAACAGACGATGGGGATCTGGGGGGAAGACAACTTGTTTTATATTAGAGAGCATTAGTGAATATAAAACAGCCACAGAAGTGTTTAATTAAGGATTATATTGATATGGGGAAGGAGAAGAGAGATATGAATTTAGAAAGACTGCTTCCCTGTGTAAATTGGAACTCAGAGGAAGCCCTGCGCATGTGTGCTTACATTGCACACACAGGGAGAAAGCCGAATTTGCATCTAATGTTCATTGTTGATGTAATGGAGGCAGTTTTATCAAAATGAGCTGGAAAATCATACTTCTGTTACTCTTGAATACTAGATAAAGGCCTTTTTCCTCTTTCTCCTCCTCCTCCTCCTCTTCCTTTTGTTCTTCCTCTTCCTTCTCTTCTTTCTCTTCCTTCTCTTCCTCCCCCTCCTCCTCCTCCTCGACATCCTTTCATATCACTGATGTTTCTTTCATTTTTCTATTTTTGGTGGAAAACAAAAACTTCGAAGACTTTCTCATTAACAGATCACTATGGAAAGAAGTAGACAGAAAATGCGACTCTCACGTAAATGTGTGTAATTACACACAACCACACATATAGTACATGCACACCTACAAATCCATGACAGTTCTTAGAGATCAGATACCATAGATAGATTTTCTCCCTGATGGTCTGACCCCCCAACTTAGGGTCTGGGGGAGAACCATCCCTCAATCTGAATGGTAACTTTGTACACAAGTGTAGAAGTAAACCAGCAAGAATATCAGAAAGAGAGAGGAAAGAAAGGGCGGAATGAGAGAGGGAGGAAGGAAAGGAAGGAAGGAAAGAAGGAAGGAAAGAAGGAAGGAAAGAAGGAAGGAGTACAGGGAGAGAGGAACGCAGAAGTGAAGTAAAGGGAAGGGGGAAGGAAGAAAGGAAGAAAGGAAGGAAAATGAGAAACAGACAGAAGGAAGGAAGGAAGGAAGGAAGGAAGGAAGGAAGGAAGGAAGGAAGGAAGGGAAAATGAGAAATGGAAGGAAGGAAGGAAAGAAGGAAGGAAAATGAGAAATAGAAGGAAGGGAGGAAGGGAGGAAGTGAAAAAGAAGGAAAGAAGGAAGATAAAATGAGAAACAGAAGGAAGGAAGGAAGGAAGGAAGGAAGGAAGGAAGGAAGTTCTCCATCCCCAAATTTGTCATGTAAACCACAATCAGCTTTCTTTCCCAATAAAAACAATGCACCGTAACAATAACATTGCGAATAACATTGGCTCCAGTTGACACTGGCAGATGCAAACCCTGACTCTCCGCCTCCCCCTCCACACACACACACAGAAAAACCCACCCTTGCTGCCATTTTAATAAGAAAACAAACCTCCAAGCGCCCCCCCCCACGGCCCCCTCCCCACCCGAGAGCATGCAACTGGATCATTAAGAGACGGAGGGCCGGCCTTGTCATCTGGCACAGGGGAGATGCATCCATGTTTGTCATGGGGGCCTTAAACTTCTTTTGACATCTAGTTATGTCGAAATGTGACTGATCACCTTGGGGTCCAGGCTCCGGCGAGGGATACATTCAGTGACAGACCAGACCGCAAACGGAGCCGATCTTAAACGAAAATCAAGAAGAGCAAGACAGAGGCCGTCCGGGCATCTGACAGCCGGCAGCTGCTACCTGAATCTGCTTAACGAAGAGAAGGACAGCCCCAGTTGAAGAGCTCCATTAGCATCTGTATCCTTCTCTCTCATTATCACACATCTGCCCACTTTTATTCCAATGACGCCTCTTCTGATGTGACAGCTCCGGTGATGTCAGGAAATGGGTACCGGGGAAAGCCTGGAAGTGGAGCTGAAATTAGTCCCCCTTTTTTATTTTGTAAAGACCACGCTTCTCTTTTGACAGTCAAATGTCACCCAAGGAAAGAGGGATAATTAACATATTTGGGCAGGTTTCGGAAGCAAAGCTGGGGGAAGGCTCAGATAGCTGCCGAGGAGCAAGGAGGCACCACCGGAGCTCCAGGAAACAACAAAGGGTTTTCCAGCGATGCTTGAGTATTGCTCCGGCTCTATTGTTCCTCTTCATTTACACCTGTGTGTAAAACACAATGGTTTCATGATGGCTTCATGTTCCAATGGAACAGCGTGAGTTCAAAATCGAAGGGACTTTGGTTTGGACAAAACTCAGCAGAACTTTATTCGTGTGGCTGTTGATAAAACAGGATCACCAATGCAGTGGTGGGATTCAAATAACTCAACCACTGGTTCTCTGCCCTAATGATTTCTTCCAACAACCAGTTCACCAAACCGCTCAGAAACTTAACAACCGGTTCTCCTGAAGTGGTATGAACTGGCTGAATCCCACCACTGCACCAACATGATCACCAACGTCCGATGACAGATATGACCAAAGAAGAAGAAGAAGGAGAAGAGGAAGAGCCGAGGTGGCGCAGTGGTTAGAGTGCAGTACTGCAGCCACTTCAGCTGACTGTTAGCTGCAGTTCGGCGGTTCAAATCTCATCGGCTCAGGATTGACTCAGCCTTCCATCCTTCTGAGGTGGGTGAAATGAGGACCCGGATTGTTGTTGGGGGCAATATGCTGACTCTGTAAACCGCTTAGAGAGGGCTGAAAGCCCTATGAAGCGGTATATAAGTCTAACTGCTACTGCTATTGCTAATACCTTGAACAACACCGAGTACATTCCAACCTGAGCTTAGTACACCACAGAATCTGCCATAAGGTCCTACCTGCTATGAAGTGGTATATAAGTCTAACTGCTATTGCTATTGCTAAGAGGAAATGGAAAAAGAAGAAGAAGAAGAAGAAGAAGAAGAAGAACAAGAACAAGAACAACAAGAAGAACAAGAAGAAGAACAAGAACAAGAACAAGAACAACAACAAGAAGAAGAACAAGAAGGACAAGAAGAAGAAAAAGAAGAAGAAGAAAAGAAGAAAAAGAAAAGGAGGAGGAGGAAGTAGTAGTAGCAGCAGCAGCAGCAGCAGCTGTAGTAGTAGTAGTAGTAGTAGTAGTAGTAGTAGTAGTAGTAGTAGTAGTAGTAGCAGCAGTCAGCAACAGGATCAGAAACAGCCAAGAACGTGTAAAAGCTCCAATGCATTGGAGATCTTCCTGGCGTCTTTCATTTAAAAGTGCCATTTGGGGTCATCCTACCCCATCAACCTTTGCTCAGTTTTTGTCTCTCAAAGAAATGTGGTTGACTAGCCAATCATTAGCCTCAGTCCTCACTCTTAGATGATTCTGTTGAGGGTAATCACAAATTCAGGGTTGTCTTTTCGCTTCCCACCACCAGGCTAAGTAGCAGAGTTGAAGTTGGAGTCAAGTAATCTTGGGGTTGAAGATGACCTCTGAGGATTTTCTGGAAAGAGAATGTCTTACCTGACAAAAAGAAGATAACAAAAGACTCCTTCACTAGAAAAAGAAACTAGAGCTTCACTAGAACTAGAAAACAAAAATCTAGGCTTTATCATTTATGAATGTGAGTGAATGGGATAGTTCTTATCCCAAAGAGGCAAATAGAACATGATTATTTCAATGCACTGATGTTCTTCTTTGCAATTTACCTTCCATGAGTGGCAAAGGCTTGTTAAACAAGATGACGCCTTTGAATTTCAATAAACTCTCAAGAATTCCTTGTTAGACACTGAGCTTGTCAATCATAAAGGTCGGCAGTTTGGTGGTTCGAATCCCAAGCACTGCGTAATGGAGTGAGCTCCCATTACTTGTCCTAGCTTCTGCCAACCTAGCAGTTCGAAAGCATGTAGAAAAATAGGGACCACCTTTGGTGGGAAGGTAACAGCATTCTGTGCACTTTTGGCATTGAGTCATGCCGGCCACATGACCACGGAGACGTCTTCGGACAGCGCTGGCTCTTTAGCTTTGAAACAGAGATGAGCACCGCCCCCTCGAGTCGGGAACGACTAGCATATATGTGCAAGGGGAAACTTTACCTTTACGAAGATCGCGTATGCTGAATATATTTGGAGGAACTGGAAATCCCTCAAAAGGGAGAGAAAAAGGAAGATTCCTTGGACTTCTATAGAATCTCGACAGTGATCTTATAAAGATTTTGAACATTTCTGCTGGTGAAGTTCACAACTTCATTGCCCACATCCCAAGGTTGTGATGGCAGATCGCATTTCACGTCACACATATACGCAACCATTCTGTGACTACCTTCTGCAGGTGGATCCTTCAGCGTGAAAGGATTTTCAAGCAAGTCAGCTGGTGATCTGCCATTGTAACTAACTTGGGATCAACAAGGAACCATCGTGGTATGCCACGATGAAGTAATCTACTTTCTACCCATGAAAACCTGATCAGGAATGGAGATGTGGTTTACAATAGAAATCAGTGATCATAACCCCTGCCCCTCGTTCTTTTCCTTCTGCTTAGTTCTCAAAGACCCCAGTTCTTCTTAACATTGGACACGTCCTCTTAACCAATAGGAATTTGAGACATCTTCCATCATTTAATTTCTAAGTCTCATTTCTTCTCTTACTTCTATTTTTTCTTTTGTCTCTATGATGGCCTAGAATTTTTATGAATTAATGGGAGGAAATCTCTCCCTCCCTCCCTCCCTCCCCCCCCTCTCTCTCTCCCTCCCTCCCTCTCTATCTCTCTTTCTGTGTCTGTCTGTCTCTGTTTCTGTCTGTCTGTCTCTGTCTGTCTGTCTGTCTGTCTGTCTGTCTCTGTCTCTGTCTCTCTCCCGCTTTCTTTCTCTTTCTCTATCTCTCTTTCTCTCCCTCCCTCTCTTTTTCTCTTTCTCTCTCTCCTGCTTTTTTCTCTCTTTCTCTATAGCTCTTTCTCTCCCTCCCTCTCTTTTTCTCTTTCTTTCTCTCTCCTGCTTTCTTTCTCTCTTTCTTTCTCTCTCTTTCTCTCCCTCCCTCTCTTTTTCTCTTTCTCTCTCTCTCCTGCTTTCTTTCTCTCTTTCTTTCTCTCTCTTTCTCTCTCTCCCTCTTTTTCTCTTTCTCTTTCTCTCCTGCTTTCTTTCTTTCTTTCTCTCTTTCTCTCCCTCCCTCTTTTTCTTTCTCTTTCTCTCCTGCTTTCTTTCTTTCTCTATCTCCCTTTCTCTCCCTCCCTCTCTTTTCCTCTTTCTCTGCCTCTCTAGCCATCAACACCAGTCCAACACACTCATAAAGCAACAATAGGCTGTTCAGATTGCCCAGCCCAGCTTAAATTCACAATAGCAAAGTTTCAATGCAATATAAGACAGTCATTTAAATGGGCCTTGGAAAAAAAAAATAGAAGCAGAAAGAGAGAGAGAGAGAGAGAAAGCTCAGTGTCGTTCATTCTAAAAAGGCAATACACGTTGCCCACACTGTACCAAAAAATAGAAGCATTGACCTTTTTTATTACCGCTGTTTTTGTTCGGCTGGCCTCTTTTCAACTGCACATCCCCTGCCTTCCTTTCTCTCCCTCTCGTGGACACACACAAACGCATGCACACACAGACACACACAGAAAGAGACTCCGGCTGTATGTTATCTCAAATAATTACCCTCCGCTTTTGGCAATCCCCAGTGATTCCCGCTTTATATAAAAAAAAAAACCCTACTCATTGTCGGTGGGAGAAAAGGGATTTCTGCAGGCCCAGCAACCCTCTTAATTAATCACTCAGGTATTGAGATGCCTCTTAAGGCCGCCTTCCATCCATATGGCTAGAACTTGTCCGCAGCAATCGTCACGGAAGAAAATAGGGTATCAAAAAAAAAAAAGAAAGATTCTCTTATTCTTTTTTAAAAAAAACTAAGATATGTTAAGTATATTGATACGGAAGCATAAATACCATCAACATAGAATGGAGTTTGCTCAGAAGCGGAAATACACCAATGAGAGGAAGAGTGGGAAACAGAGGAGAGAAGAAAGATGGGAAGAGAGGGATAGGAGAGAGGATAAGAGGGGGGAAGATGAGGAGGATAAGGAGGAGTGGAATGAAGAGAGAGGAGAAGGAGAAAGGAAGGGGAAGTAGAGTAGGAAAGGATGATGGAAGGAAGAAAGGAGGTAGGAGAGAGGTAGAAGAAAGAGGTGTATGGAGAGCAGAAGAGCTAATAATGGGTTTTTATCTTTTGGGATTATTTTTCTTTAAAACTAGGATATGTTAAGTATATTGATATGGAGGCGGAAATACACCAATGAGAGGAAGAGTGGGAAACAGAGGAGAGAAGAAAGATGGGAAGAGAGGGATAGGAGAGAGGATAAGAGGGGGGAAGATGAGGAGGATAAGGAGCAGTGGAATGAAGAGAGAGGAGAAGGAGAAAGGAAGGGGAGGTAGAGTAGGAAAGGATGATGGAAGGAAGAAAGGAGGTAGGAGAGAGGTAGAAGAAAGAGGTGTATGGAGAGCAGAAGAGCCAATAATGGGTTTTTATCTTTCTGGGCGTTGATGACAAGAGGAACTGATGTAATTACTACCTAATACAATAGGATATTGGCTATGTAATAGTATACATGTGATTGTAAGTTATGAAAATGGAAAATAAATATATATATATATATATATGTTATATTTATGCTGATAAATAAATAAAGGGAGACTTTATCAGCATAAATATAACAAATGTAATAAAAAGGCAACAGTAAAAAATATTGGGTTTCTGTCTGGATGGTCTCTTGTGACGAGCCTAATGACAGAGAGTGGAAGTGTGACCTTCCTCCCATACTTGGGCATACCAGGGGTTGTGACTTTAAGTATATATATATATATATATATATATATATATATATATATATATATATATATATATATATATATATATATATATATATATATATATAAAGAGAGAGGGAGAGGGAGAGAGGAGGAGGAGAAAGAAGAAGAAGAGAGGAAGGATGGAGAAAGGAGAGAGCGTCTCACCAAAAGAGAAAGCGTCTGCAAATTATTTATTTAATGATTCCCTCCTGGGGCATCAGATTATCTGTAATTTCAAGACGGGCAGAGAGCAGAAGGCAGCAAGTCAACCATAGCTGTCTTTTTGACTCTGCTCCCTCTCCATTTGCCCTTTTGACCAGCCCTCCATACTGCAACCCTGGTTCTTAACACTGACATCAAGACAGCGCCCTTGATAGATAGCCGAAAACAAGCCTTAAGCGCTCAGAGAGATGCCTTATTATTGCCTGTGATTTCGATAATCCTTTGCTTCTGCTTTGTGACTTCTTTAAAAAAAAAATAAGCCCGTCGGATAGATGGATTTCCCGCAAAATGCAGCATCTTTGCAACCCAAAGTGTCCGTGGCAATTGGGGAAAGTGGCTTTTGGTTCCTTGATTTGTGGCTCCCACCCACGTCCAGGATTTGGCACCTTCTTGGCGAGCTCCGTCCGCCGCCGAAAAGGGAAAGCGGGGAAGAAATGCGGAGCTTAGCCATCTTAATTAAAAACAAAAGCTCGGCCCATTTACATTTTTATTTATTTACTTGTTTGGCGCGCGGCAGGAATCGTGCGCTGGGGGTGTCAAAAGACATTATGTATGATTTTTCTGTTCTGACAGCAACCATTACATTTAAAAATTCATTACAGCAAGGTTAGTTAGACGTGTGATGAATGCGGCTTTAATCCTGCCATATATTATTATGGTGAAAATGTAAATGATGAAAAATATTTTGCGCTTATCAGCATTTATGCGGAAATGTGTTTCGCGGTGATATATGGGGTTATGTTTCTTCTTCTTCTTCTTTTTTTTTTTTTGCTGAGGAACAACAAAGGAAATGTGGGTGTGTGGGGGGTGTGTGATCGGTGATAAGCTGTGCTTGTGCATGTGTGTATGTGTGTGTGTTTGTGTGCATCTCTTTTTCTACAGATATAGATGTACATCTCTGCATGTATGTGTAGGTATACGGGCGTGCACACTTTTGATAGAAGATTCTCGTTGTATAGGACTTTAAACGTATTGGCTGAGCTCCTGAATCGAAAGTAAGAATGAAGGGTGCTTGCTTTTGCAAACTGTACCCTCTCTTCTCTTCTCTTTCTCTCTTTTGTCTTCTCTTGTCCTCCCCCCTCTTTCTCTTTCTCTTCTCTTTCTCTCTTGCTTCTGTTCCTTCTCTTCTCTGCTCTGCTCTTCTTTCTCTTCTCTTGTCTTCTCTTTTCCCCTCTTCTTTTCCCTCCTTTCCTTCCTTTCTCTTTCGCCTCTTCTCTTCTTCTCTCTCTTCTCTCTCCCTCTCTTCTTTCTCTCATCTTCTGTTCTCTCTGTCTTCTCCTTTTTTTCCCCCCTCCCTGGTCTCCAGAGGCTTTTTTCAAGCCTCCGGGAGGGCAAAAACAGCCTTCCGAGGCTCTGGCCTTCCCAAACTTCCAGTAGGCCCATTTTTTGCCCTCCCTGAGCCTCGATGTGCACCCTGCATTTACTTGCATCCAAAACTTGGAGACTCCTGGGAGGGGCGGGGGAGAGGGGCCAGCCAGGAGTGGGATTTGGGGGTTCTCCGAAGCCCACAGAATCTTAGGTAGAGGTTCTCCCGAACCCCTGCAAACCCCCAGCAGCCCCCCCCTTCTCTCCCCACGTACCCGAGGTGACATCTCGGCTGTCTTCCAGTACTTAGCCACTGGCTAGGTGTCTCAGTGGCTAAGACACTGAACAGGTCGAACACAAAGGCCGGCAGTTCGGTGGTTCGAATCCAGAGGTGGGTTCCTACCAGTTCGCACCAGTTCGGTAGAACCGGTTTGTCAAATCTACTGAACTGGTTAGAAGAGGTTCCACCAGAAAGCAGGCCACACCTACAGAAGAGGTTCCAAAAATTTTTGAAACCCACCCCCCTCTCTCTCTCTCTCTCACACACACACACACACACACAGAGAGACAGACAGACTCACACAGAGAGAGAAAGAGAAAGAGAAAGAAAGAAAGAAAGAAAGAAAGAAGAATGAAAGAAGAAAGAAAAAGTGAGAGAGATGAAAGAAAAAAGGAGAAAGGGACAGAGAGACAAAAGGAAGGAAAGAGAGAGAGAGAGAGAGAGAACACATGGCCGGCAAGCCACTCCCACCAGGTCATATGGCCGGCAAGCCACTCCCACAAAGGAGGCCACACCCACAGAGTAGGTTCGAAATTTTTTTGAAACCCACCACTGAAGCAATCCAAAGAGAAGAAAAACGTCCTAAGTTTGGTTTCTGCTCCTTTCTCAAACATCACTACTGCTTCTATAGTTTAGGACCAGCCCAATTATGAGAACAAAGGGACTTGAAATAAATGATTAGTGGAAACTTCCCTCCTCCCCACCCCACCTCCCCCTCCCCAAGACTGCTAAATTTTCTTTCTGATGAAACTGGAGAGAGAGAACTCTGTTCCCTTAAGTGCCTATTTCCGTAGAACTTTTCAAGTGCAATCATAACGTTTATTCAGTTGTTACCGAAGAAATCCAAGGTCCACAATTAGCTAATTTGTTGCACAAACTGTTGTTTTTTCTCCTTCCTCATGTCGACGACAGAATTATTCAATTGACTTTGAATCTGCCGGGCTGGGAAAATTGGTTCCACGTTCCCTTCACTTGTTGGAGTTTCAAAGTTTCAAAGTTTCAAAGTTTAATAGCATTTGTATGCCGCCCAATCCCGAAGGACTCCAGGCGGCTAACAATACAATAAATCAAAAAGAATAGAAGAAAGAAAAGATAGATTTAAAAACACACCATGCACTCCATTCCAAGTGGGGCTGGGCCATATTTTGGGGTCAACAGCCCCAGGCCTGCCAGAACAGCCAGGTTTTAGTAGCCTTACGGAAGGCCGAGAGAGTGGGAAGGGTCCGGACTCTGTGGGGCGATCATTCCACAGGGTCGGAGCAGCTACAGAGAAAGACCTCCCCCGAGTAGTCGCCAACCAGCGTTGCCCGGTCGATGGTACCCAGAGGAGGCCCAGCCTGTGAGATCTTATAGGTCGTTGGGAGGTATGTGGCAGGAGGCGGTCCCGTAGGTATCCAGGTCCCAAGCCATGTAGGGCTTTAAAGGTAATGACCAGCACCTTGAAGCGCATTCGGAGACCAATGGGAAGCCAGTGCAGCTCGCGGATAGGTGTAACATGAGTGTACCTAGGTACACCCGATATCGCTCGCGCGGCTGCATTCTGGACCAATTGTAGTCTCCAAACACTCTTCAGGGGCAGCCCCAAGTAAAGCGCATTACAGTAATCAAGCCTAGTGGTGATGAGAGCATGAGTGACCATTTGAAGTGCCTCCCGGTCCAGGTAGGGCCGCAACTGGTGCACCAGCCGAACCTGGGCAAAAGCCCCCAGTTTAAGTTCTTAAGAAATTCTCGGAGTGCAAACGGGATTGAGCACAATTTACCACGGGTTACCTTGAAATGCACACAGGTAGCAATGCATACATACCTGCTTGTGTAAGGATTTTGCACTGTACACAGGGAGACCTCGACTTACAACAGTTCATTTGCTCCAAGTTACAACAGTACTGAAAAAAGTGCTTTTTAACACTGAGTCTCAGTGGCTAAAACGCTCAGCTTGTCGATCAGAAGGTTGACAGTTCAGCAGTTCGAATCCCTAGCGCCGTGTAATGGAGTGAGCTCCCGTTACTTCTGCCAGCTTCTGCCAACCTATCAGTTGGAAAGCATGTAAAAAAAATGCAAGTGGAAAAATAGGGACCACCTTTGGTGGGAAGGGAACAGTGTTCCGTGCGTGTTTAGTCATGCCGGCCACATCACCACAGAGATGTCTTTAGACAGCGCTGGCTCTCTGGCTTTGAAACAGAGATGAGCACCGCCCCCTAGAGTCAGGAATGGCTAGCACATATGTGCAAGGGGAAACTTTACCTTTACCTAACACCAGTGGTGGGTTCCGGATTCTGTTCCAACTGGTATGGTTGGAACGGCCTTGGAGTCACCCACATGGACGTGAGCATTGCGCACGCACAAATGTGCATCACATGTATGCGTCGTACTTGCCTGTGACGCTCCAGCTGCTCGGCGGAGTGTTGCGCAGGAGCCGTATGCACCATGCACATGCGCAGAATAGCAATAGCAATAGCAGTTAGACTTATATACCGCTTCATAGGGCTTTCAGCCCTCTCTAAGCGGTTTACAGAGTCAGCATATCACTCCCAACAATAATCCGGGTCCTCATTTTACCCACCTCGGAAGGATGGAAGGCTGAGTCAACCCTGAGCCGGTGAGATTTGAACAGCCGAACTGCAGAACTGCAGTCAGCTGAAGTAGCCTGCAGTGCTGCATTTAACCACTGCGCCACCTCGCCAAAGGCTTAAAGGACAGGTAAGGAGCTCGGGCGGGCGGGTGGGCCCTCCAGAGCACCGTACTGGAACAGTATCCGGTGTGCCGGGAAGACTCCGGTATGCCCATACCAGGGCGTACCACCTGCAACCCACCACTGCCTAACATTGAAAAAAGTGACTTATGACTGTTTTTCACACTTCCAAGCATTCCAGCATCCCCGTGGCCATATGGTCCAAATTCAGACACTTGTCAACGGACTCATAATTATGACGGTTCCAATATCCCGGGAATCACGTGATCCCCTTCTGCAACCTTCTGACAAGCCAATGGGGAAGCCAGAGGGACCGAACAACTGCGTAACTCATTTAACGACGGCGGTGATTCAATTCACAGCGCTGGCAAGAAAAATCGTAAAGCGGGGACAAAATTCACTGAACCCATGACTCACTCAGCATCAGAAACCTTGGGCTCAGTTGTGGATGACCTGTATTATGAATTTCGCAAGCCCGTTTAGATCCTCTGGCTTAGCAAGGGAGAAATTTAATGGAGTCGGAAACGGAGAGATTTCCTTACTCTCTGCTGTTCATAATTCCTGCGTTGAGCTCACCGAGACTGTTTTCTTTAGGAAGTCTAAAAGCGAATGGGGTGGGTTGATCTGGCAGCCGTCCTATTTATAAGAATTAAAAAAAGAAATCCTACGCCAAGCACCTTTGCTGCTTTCTCATGTAAGGGTCACATCCGTTTAAATTAATAGCTATTGACCCAGGCTGGAATGTTGACCACATAACCTCTATTGTCTTATGAAAGTTGTGTTTGAAGTCAAGAGCTCAGTTCCACCAATCTGTGGCAGCACGAAGGTTAAAACATGCCCAACCGCTGCATTTAATTCCTAATAAATTAGGAAGCAAAATGCAGGCTCCTTACTCTAAGCGGTCTTTTTTTATTCTATTATACGCACAGGACAATAGACAGCAGAAATATGTAACGGATCGGGCCTCTACATCCCCCCCCCCAAAGAATATATATATATACAAAGAAAATTAAGTCCATATTAACACATCTGCTAACTACAGCTAGAATAGCATTTGCCCAATGCTGGAAACAAAATAATACCCCCTCGGACAAATTAGTGATAAAAAAAACCTTTGGATTGTGCAGAGATGGACAAATTAACACTCAAATTAAAAGATAAAGAAGAGTCAGAATATTATGAAATGTGGAACAATTGGTACAAATGGCTGCAAAACAAGAATAAAATTAATTAGGCCAAATATATATATATTTATGGGAGGAAGGTCACTTTTGCCTTTTTGTTACATTTGTTATATTTATATTTATTTATCAGCATAAATATAACATATATATATATATATATATATATATATATATATATATATATATATATATATATATATATATATATATATATATATATATATGGATATGGATATGGATATGGATATGGATATGGATATGGATATGGATATGGATATGGATATATATATCCTTCCTGGGCTTTTAATCTGAAAAATTTCCTGATTCGACAGATCGTAAAAGTCCATCCTTGCAAATTTGCAAAAAGAATATTCTTCTCTGTGTTATGTGTTTTTTGTGAAATTTCACGGAGAAGAGGGAAAAAATGGTGAAAATCCTACTGGGTGGTGTGTAATAGTCTAGTATTTGTTTAGAGACAAATTGCCCAGGATGTGAATCTATTTGCTTATTTGAGTTTATTAGCTACCATCCTCCAATGAACGGCTACAGTTCATTTCGTGATTCTTCCAAGTGGCCCCCCAGGACTGAGAGAAAGTGACTTATGATCGTTTTTCACACTTGTTTTCCCTGACAGAGGCATTGCGGGCCAGTCCTTCGCTGTTTCCAAGGGGGGCCCTGTGGCCCAGATCTAAGCACCCCACAGGCTGTATCAGGCCCTTGGGCCGCATCTGGCCCGCGGGCCTTGAGTTTGACACCTGGGTCTAGAGAGCAGTTTGTTTGTAAAAGAATATATCTCTATTTTATAAACTTTTGCAACCTCCACTCTTTTGGCAGGTGGCCCGGGCAATAAAAGGAAAATTATAACTTGTTTTTTTTAAAATAATAATAATAATAATAAATCTACGGCTATTTATGTGAATTGGATGGACTCATTCAAACCTACGCATGTAACTCTGTTGTAAAACAGCTACCGCAAGCCCTGGAATAACTCAACACCGTGGTGTAGAAAAGAGTGAAACTCAGCCTCTGTTTCGCTGACATTTTCCCCCATTGATGCCAAAGAAAACACAAGAGATGATTATGGGAAAAAACTCCAATGAACTACTGGGAAGGAAACAGCGATATATTTAAGTCAGGGTTTGTTTTTTTTTAGATTCACATAAGTCTCAGCTTTCACCAATGCTTATATTTCACCTGCTCGGACAAGCCTTATAAATTATTCTTTTGACGATTTCGTTCTTAGGCCCCCTGACTTTTCAAAAAAACGTCTTTTTGGCCCATATGGTTTTAGAAGTTCACCGTCGTTTCTTGCGGAATTCCTCCTCCCCTTTCCCCCCTCCCCGAAATCCCTCCCCCCCTAATTTACTTTTGTTTTAATTTCCTTCGTAGTTCGGGCTTCTTGGCTTCGTGTCTCACGTTTCAAATTCAGCAACTGTTGGATTTGAGATGTCGTTTCATGAGTTGGTTATGGACGCTTCATTGGGATTCCTTTATGCGTTTTAGGTTGCTGTGAGCAGTGAGAAGAGTTGGAAGGACTGGTTATCACAAACATTGCAAGAATAAACTCCAAGGGCAAATACAGGTAGAAGGTTGCCTGGAAGCCATCTTTTGCATCATTGCCACATTCAATGCTGTGGGAAAATGGGAAGGGGGATTATATGGAGTATGGGAGATATATATATTCGTAGATTTTCACGGGTACAGGTGTGCAGGTTTTGGTGTATTCGGATTTTTTCCCATGTAACATTGAGAGTATCTTGGCGACGTTTCGACGAGGTCCCACTCGTCATCTTCAGGCTAGTGCCTTTGGCTTCGTGCTTGTGCGAGCAAAGCGTGATCGGAACTGCCGTCCCTCTATAAATACTGGTGGGGCTGTGTGGAGTGTTGGCTCTGTTGCTGCAAGCAGATTGGTTGACTGTGTTATAACATCTTGATTAGTTGATGGAGTTGATAGTTGTAATTTGAGGACTGCCTGTACAGGAAAATCAAAGAGAATAAGGGCCCAAAAAAACACATTCATTTTCCATCCTGCTCCTTCCTGTAGACAAATTCCATTCTTTGTGACTGTCCAAGGAGGTCAAATGTTCTCATAGAAACCTTCAACATCTCAAGAACTTGGCCTCCACCCATTCATGAGTTGCTCATGTTGTTGGGCTTCCCGTTAAGTGGAATTCTCTGTTTGTCTCTTCTTCTAACAAAGATGGATATGATCCTTTCCCTGCCCTTTTTTTTTGAAACGGGATATGCTGTCAGCAGAGGGGGAAACTGCAACAGCTTGAGAGCTTCTCCCCGCTTTCAAGAACAAGAGTTTCTTCAATGGGCACAATGATGAAGACTACAGCTGTGGAAGGGCGATTGCTGTGGGAACCGAAGCTCGAAGTGCTCTGAAACAGCTGCAGCACTGACACAAAAGCAGATGGGACACTGCTGGGATGGCTTTGCAACACTTGTCAAAGGAGGATGTCCAAGGGATGGTCACCATCGAGGCCAATCAGCTCCCAGGCTTCCTGCCTGCTTACATCAAGTGCAGGTTGAGCCCCACATTGAAACCAAACCACGATTCGAGCACGGGCTAGTCGATTTCTTGGTAGATACCTTGTAGAGACCGAACTTGACTATGTGTCAGAATGGTCGAACAATCGGCAACTCCAAATCTCAACCAACAAATGCTCTGTCTGACACATTGGCAACAAAAATCAGAACACCAAATACAAGCTGGGTGGATACGACCTCGTAGATGATGCTCACTCTGTCAAGGACCTCATCTCAAATGATCTAAGCCCCAGAGCTCACTGTAACAGCACTTCCGAAAAGGCATTAAGAGTTGTTAACCTAACTTTGTGAAGCTTCTTCTCCCATAACACTGTACTGCTAACCAGGACATACAAAACCTTTGCCAGACCAATTCTCGAATACAGCTCGTTTGCCTGGAATCCACACTGTATATCGGACGTTAATACGATTGAGCGGATCCAGAGGTATTTCACGAGAAGAGTCCTCCACTCCTCTGCTCACAGTAGAATCCCTTATTCCACAAGACCTGAAATTTTGGGCTTGGACAACCTGGAACTACACCACCTGTGGTCTGACCGAAGCATAGTACACAAAATTGTCTGCTACAACGTCCTACCTGTCAACGACTACTTCAGCTTCAATTACAATAATACACGGGCAAACAATAGATACAAACTCAAGGTAAACCGCTCCAAACTCGATTGCAGAAAATACGACTTCAGCAACAGAGTGGTCAACGCCTGGAATGCTCTACCTGACTCCGTTGTTACATCCTCAAACCCACATAACATTAATCTTAAATTGCCCAGCATGGACCTCACCCCATTCCTAAGAGGTCCGTAAATGGGGCGTGCATAAGCGCACGAGCGTGCCTACCGTTCCTGTCCTATTTTCCCCATTTATTCGTACCCATTTCCTTTGTTCATGTCCAGGTTTATACTTATGCCTGTTATCCCGCACATGTTTGACAAACTAACTAAATTAAATAAATAAATAGAATCCGTCAGCCATGAAAGATTTAGTACACAACGGAGTAGAGAAAATAAGAGCAAATTCCACCTATCATCAGGTAAGAGATGGATGTCCAGTTTTAACAGAATAACAGAGTTGGAAGGGGCCTCGGAGGTCTTCTAGTCCAACCCTCTGCACAAGCACGAGCCGAGGTGGTGCAGTGGTTAAATGCAGCACTGCAGGCTACTTCAGCTGACTGCGGTTCTGCAGTTCGGCTGTTCAAATCTCACCGGCTCAGGGTTGACTCAGCCTTCCATCCTTCCGAGGTGGGTAAATTGAGGACCCGGATTGTTGTTGGGGGCAATATGCTGACTCTTTAAACCACTTAGAGAGGGCTGAAAGCCTATGAAGCGGTATATAAGTCTAACTGCTATTGCTATTGCTATAAGCAGAATACCCTGTACTATTCCAAAAAAATGGCTGTCCATTCTCTTCTTAAAAGCCTCCAGTGTTGGAGAACCCACAACTTCTGAAGGCAGGTAATTAATTGTTCAGGAAATTTTTCTTTGGTTCTAACTGGCTTCTCTCGTTGATTAGATTCTGTTTCTTGTCTTACCTTCTCATACTTTGGAAAATAACTTGACACCCCCCCCCCTCCTCTCTGTGGCAGCCCCTCAAATATTGGAAGACTGCTATCATGTCACTCCTAGTCCTTCTTTTCCCTAGACTAGACAAACCCAGTTCCTGCAACTGTTCTTCCTATGTTTTAGCCTCCAGTCCCCTAATCATCTTTGTTGCTCTTCTCTGTACTCTTTCTAGAGTCTCAAGATCTTTTTTTTAATAATATGATGAGCAAAACTGGATGCAGTATCCTAGATCTAACGGATCTAGAGCATAACTGAGAAATCAAGCCCTGAATGAGAAATGGGAAGAAATTAGTTCATTTCTCATTTTCAATACAACCTGACCTCATGTGTATTTGCTAAACTAACATGCAAATGGAAATGCAATTATCGTTGTTTTGCATATTTCCCCAAATGTTGCAAAGAAAACCAAAAGAATGAACGTAACAGATTAAAGGTTCCGGAAAGGAGATTCAGTAGGGAAAATGGATTGCAAAACCCATTTGAGAGAGAGAGAAAAAAACAGGGAAAAAGAAAGAGAGAAAGGATAGAGAGATAAAGAAATAAAGAAAGAAAGAAAGAGAAAGAGAGAGAGAGAGAGAAAGAAAGAAAGAAAGAAAGAAAGAAAGAAAGAAAGAAAGAAAGAAAGAAAGAAGAAAGAGGGAGAGAGAGGGAAAGATTATATAAATGTTTAAATATTGTAATAAACTGGTGCAGAAGGGATACAGAATGAATTTTTACATGAGAAGAAATACCAAATTAAACATACATTCTTCATTCTCAATCTTAATTAGGCCGTCTAATGAAATCTATAGAGCCCAAGGACTGGGCTAGGAAGGGGATAAATGGGAAATATAATTTCGCAAAAACAGGTTTCAGCCAAATTAGAACCAGCAGTTAAAAATATGCTAAGCACGTCCGTATATTTATTCATGATCAAAGCGATTTCCATCAGGAAAAAGAAGAAAAGGAACTCTCAGTTCTGTAGCACTTAAAACCGTAAGAAGTGTGCTAACCAGTTCAATTTACCGGGTGTGTTTAGCTCAGGTATTTCTCCAGTCACCAATAGGCTCTAATATGCATTGAGGAAGAGAAGAAGAAGGAGAAGAAAAGAAATTATTCAGCAAATAGAGTGGTTTCCATGGTGACTACAGGTGGCTTTGAATTTGATGCGCTCCCAATGAGCTCATGCATTTATGACTGAATAAATAAAAGGTCATGTGCATTTGATGCCACAGGTAAGCAAATGATATATAGAAAGGTTACTTTTGCCTGTCGTACCATTATTTATTTTCCTTTCTCAGAAGCTTGCTTGGGAAGGAGAGAATTTAAACATGGATTTAAATCATCATCATTATTATTATTATTATTATTATTATTATTATTATTATTAATTTTGAACTGGTTTGGCTTGATGACCACAAGATGGGATGCCTACAACGTGGCATCTGTCTTGTTTGCTGTTGTTGTTATTAGTTTATTTATTTATTTATTTATTATAGCAGTAGACTTATATACCGCTTCATAGGCCTTTCAGGCCTCTCTAAGCGGTTTACAGAGAGTCAGCATATTGCCCCCAACAATCTGGGTCCTCATTTTACCCACCTCGGAAGGATGGAAGGCTGAGTCAACCCTGAGCCGGTGAGATTTGAACCGCTGACCTGCTGATCTAGCAGTAGCCTGCAGTGCTGCATTTAACCACTGCGCCACCTTGGCTCTTATTTATTACACTTATATACCGCTTCATAGGGCTTTCAGCCCTCTCTAAGCGGTTTACAGATTTTTAGCAAATTGAGTCAGCAAATTGCCCCCACAGTCTGGGTCCTCATTTCACCCACCTCGGAAGGATGGAAGGCTGAGTCAACCTTGAGCCGGTGAGATTTGAACCACTGAACTGCAGATAACAGTCAGCTGAAGTGGCCTGCAGTACTGCACCCTAACCACTGCGCCACCTCGGCTCAAAGTCGTGTCCGACCCATCGCAACCCAAGGGACAACGTTCCTCTCCACCATCCTCTGGAGTCCATTCAAGGTCACGCCTGCTGCTTTGGTGACTTCCATCCAGCCACCTCCTTATCTGCCATCCCCTTCTTCTTCTTTTGCCCTCCATCTTCAAATCGTGGAATATGAGCTAGAACTTCATGAGTGGAGGATCTAATTCATTCTGTCAGTTTGCCCCAGTTCAGGTGAACCAGTAGTGGCGGTGGCAGGAGGCTCCTCCCACCTGCCCGGACGTCATCACGGATGCTCTGTACATGCACGGAACCTCTGCGCGTGTGCAAAGCGAGTGTGTGCATACCCACACACTCCCATTTCCAAACCGGTAGCGAAGGTAAGAGAAAACCATTACTGATCCAATTGCATGGTGAAGATCTTGAGTTGGCATCTCCAAGAGTCCAACTAAGGCTGGGAATGTTTCTCATGTGAAACATGCAGAAGGGACCTTGGAGGTCCTCTAGTCCAACTCTCTGCTCCCTCGGTTTCTCCTGTGTTTGAGAATAACTGTTTCCAAAATTAAACCAAGCGAGTTGGCTATGAGTTTGGGGAACTTCCAGTACATATATATGGAGATTAAACCAAGTGGAGGAAAGGCTCTTTGGCAAGATCCAGAAAAGTTGACCAACAATTGAATTGGATGCAATCAAACAACAGTAAATGGCTAACATTCCATGTTGATGTTGGCCTTTTCAGTAAATGGGAAGATTAGCACCTAGACTTGAATGCAATATTCTAGGTGAAAAACTGATCAATGCTTCTGCTAACATCAATCAGGAAACAGCTAATGTTCTCCTTAATTGAGAGTGGTATTTCTTCATACTAATATAACACATGGTTCAACAGAAAGAGATTAAGGTTGGGGACAACCTGAAGAAAACTTTCCAAAAATGAGAAAAACCAGATTACAGAACAATTGTTCTGTTGTTATTTTATTGTGGTGAATTGCCAGATTTCAGAAATATAGACAAAGATATACACGGTGATGAGGGGACCTGGTGGCTCAGTGGCTAAGACGCTGAGCTTGTCGATCAGAAAGGTCGGCAGCTCTGCAGTTCGAATCCCTAGCGCCCCGTAATGGAGTGAGCTCCCGTGACTTGTCCCAGCTTCTGCCAACCTAGCAGTTCGAAAGCACATAAAAATGCAAGTAGAAACATGGGAACCATCTTTGGTGGGAAGGTAACAACGTTCCCTGTGTCTTTGGCATTTAATCATGCCGGCCACATGACCACGGAGATGTCTTTGGATAGCGCTGGCTTTTCAGGTTTGAAACGGAGATGAGCACCGCCCCCTAGAGTCGGGAACGACTAGCACATATGTACAAGGGAAACCTTTACCTTTATACAAGGTGATATAGGTTAACCTCAAAGCTTACCATTTCAATCTAAAACCATTTCTCAATCCCACCAAACTTCCTTTTGCATATATCAACACACACATTTTTTAAAAAACAACAATAAAAGTAGCAGCCATTTCATAAATACCCAATATTCAATTTCCAAATTTATTTATAAAAGACTATGAATATATCCTCTCCAGATTTAACACTGAGATGTTGGCCTTCCAATATCTTTAGAGGAAGGAGTGTGTGTGTTTGTGTGTGTGTGTGTGTGTGACATTTTAATTCTTTAAAAATGAGCACATGTAGATTCTTTCTTTATATAAAAGAAGGAAGCAAAAGCTTGCGATATTTTATTTTTCAAAAAGAAGAAAAGAAAAAAAAAATACCTCAGACTTTCTTAAGGTCAGTTTAAAGAGAAAGATATTTAACGGGCCTTCATTCCTCAGAAGAAAGAAGCTTATTATTCAAAAGCTCATTATTCCTAGGAACAGAGAGTGAAACCATCTTGTCTACCGGGGGTGTTAAAAATTTATTAAGTAGGTTAAGTAGGTTTGTTGACTAGAGAAGAAATATGGGCACAACGATATGCCGTTGCACAACAGAAGCGTGTCTAACCAATATAAGGAACCAATATCCTCCTCCCTTTTTGAAATCCTCTCCAAATCCACCTTAAAAAGGTAAAAGTTCCTCTTGCACATATGTGCTAGTCCTTCCCAACTCTAGGGGGCGGTGCTCATCTCCGTTTCAAAGCCAAAGAGCCAGTGCAGTCCAAAGACATCTCCGTGGTCATGTGGCCAACATGACTAAACACCGAAGGCGCACGGAACGCTGTTACCTTCCCACCAAAGGTGGTTCCTATTTTTCTACTTGCATTTTTACGTGCTTTCGAACTGCTAGGTTGGCAGAAGCTGGGACAAATAATGGGAGCTCACTCCATTACGCAGTGCTAGGGATTCGAACCGCCGAACTGCCGACCTTTCTGATTGACAAGCTCAGCGTCCTTAGCCACTGAGCCACCACGTCCCACAGAGGTGCAAATCCACAGGTGTAAATGACACCATATACACAGGTGTAAATCCACCTTACACCTGCAATTATCTATGGATTCATATCTATTTTGTCTCCAAGCATCAAGCAACTGTTTCCTTCTTGCTGATTGACGGCGAAGATTTTTTTTTTCCCAAAGCCATTCCATTATCTCCGATTTAGGTCAAGCCAGTCAGTACTTCTGAGTAATTTATAAAATACCAGGCTCAAAGGTATTGCACAATCTCATTATCATTAGGAGGTAGGGGCTGTATGGGTTTTTTTTTTTCTTTTGCATACTTAACGCCGGTTTTTAATTAGATGGTATTTTATTATTCATGCATATAATTTGACTCCCAGCTCTCGCGCATTGTAAAGGGAAATTCATTTGAATTTGGAGTTTTTAAGGCTGGGTTCAGCTGGCACTTTCGGCGGGTGAAATAAATAAAAACAAACAGACAAACAGACAAACCAGAAATTGAAAGAGAGAAGGGGGGGGGGGGGAAACCACAACATTGGTGGGAGACTGCAATCAGTAATGGCTTTCTTTTAATTTAACTAATAGCTATCATGTTATGTACCTTTATAAATTTGTTAAATTCATAGCGCTGGGAGTTGTCTCTTGATACAGCAACTGAGTACGTAGCTCCCTCTGTTTGGCTTTCACATACAAACTGTTTGCAGAGCCTCCTTGATGTATTATTAAAATTGGTAATGGACTCCTGGGGCATTCATCTCGTTATATGCCTTCATTTGCAGAATAAACCAAACCCGTTGTTAATGGCATCGGTGATGAGAGGGGTGGGCTTCCTCACCCACCCACCCCACCCCACCCTCATCTCTCTCTCTCCTTCTCTGCTTTTCTGCAGCCGTTATCAGCTGGGCTTTATTATGGAAGGAAAAATGGCCAGGCTGCTGATTTTGTTTAAGGTTTTCAATTACTCCATTTGACTGGACCCATCTGTTCTTGGCAGGATTCCAAAACTCGGACCAAGAGCTATTACGGGTTTACACCTGCTGAGCCGCAGACATGACGGGGAAGAGAGACCCACCCCAAATTGGCCTTTTAGACATGGTTGAGAATAATAATAATTTAAAAAAAAAAAAACCTGGGATATTGCAATGTTGGCTTGTAGCATCCAGAAGGTAGATGACCATTTCCCCCACCAATTGAGATACTTGGTCTCAATGGGCCGAGTTAAATCTTAAAATCTGCTTCGGGCATCCCTTTGGGTGTTTGTAGATAAAAACCTCCAAGTGGTGTGTTTTTTCCCCCACCACTCCTTCTTCCTCCTTTCAACAAGCCGGGATTAATGAAAGCAGGGTTAAGCCAATAAGCCTGTGTTACATTTTGAAGGAGCAATCTCCTGTTTCATAAATATTTTCTTCTTGGAGAATAGGCAGTAATTTAAACCTGCGGGGGAGGTGGGGAGAGACCGAGAGGGAGGGGGAGAGAGAGAAAGAAAGGGAGAGAGAGAGAGAGAGAGAGAGAGAGAGAAAGGGAGGGAGAGAGAAAGGGAGGGAGGGAGGAAGGGAGGGGGAGAGAGAGAGAGATAGAAAGGGAGGGAGAGAGAGAGAGAGAGAGAGAGAGAGAAGGGGGAGTGTCCATAAATTTGGATGTGCCCAAGAATATTTATTATCAAAGGAAGTTTATAAATAAAGTTTGTCGTTTGTAGCTCAGGTAGAAATGAAATCAGAAGGACTGGAGACCAGTAGTTGCAAGATACAAAAATGACTCCTTATTTCTCACTCTTGCAGATTTGGGAAGACCCTCAACTTGCCACCATAATTGGGAGGGGAATTTCGGTCACTCAGCAATGCAGCCATTAAGCAAGTCATCACATGACCAAATCTGATTTTACAAGCATTTTTTTTTTTACTGCAGCTGTCAAGCGACTCCCGTGGTCATTAACTGAATCACGCAGTCAGCAAGCGAATCGGAATTCCCCAATTGACTCGGCTTATGGAAGCCACCTGGAAAAGTCGCAAACCACAATCATGCGGCCACACGACATTGCAAGCGGCGTTAATGTGAGCCAATTGCCAAAATGTCCAAATTGTGGTCATGTGGCTATAAGGGGTGGCGCGGACAGATAGATATAAGTCACTTTTTAAATTATCATCATTATTGCAAAGGTTGCAGAGAATGTGCCAGGGACACAGCCATCACTGATGGAAGGTGAGATGGAAGTGTGCTTGTGTGTGTTTGTGTGTGTGCATATTTGTGTGTGCATTTATGTGTGTCTGTGTGTTTTGGGACGTTTCTAAAGTACCCGGCCTCTGCTAATGGAAGAGCTGTGCAAATATTCCCTTTGAAGGCAAATCTCCAAACTAAATTGATTTGACTTCCGGCTCCCATTGTTGAATTGCATTGGATGCCTTTGAATCAGCTCGGACAATCCGGAGGTGTCTTGAGGTGGAGTCCGAAATGTCTTTTTCTTAATTGATCCCATTTGCCATCTTGTTTCCCGTGTCCGGAGGGAAGACGATCAGATTGATTTTTCAAATTAAATTGACAATTGGCACTTCGGTTTGCTCAAGTCCATTATTTTGCACCTTCCCTGGTAGGAAACCTGTGAAAACCCTGCTGGTTTTTGCAGATACATTTCAACGAGGCATCTTAGGAGTGGGGGAGAATTCAGGGTTGCCTTGAGCGTACTGCTATTTCTGGATGTATGTTGTACTAGCACGTGACCCGACAAATGCGCGCATGACAAAAGCACGCCGACAAAACCACGGTGAAAAACCTGTGACGTCATAAACACGTCCACAACAGTGCGCCGACAAAACTGTGCCCACAAAAGCGTGATTTAAGTTAAGGTAAGGGTTAGGGTTAGGGTTAGGGTTAGGGTTAGGGTTAGGTTCAGGTTCAGGTTCAGGTTCAGGGTTAGGGTTAGGGTTAGGGTTAGGGTTAGGGTTAGGGTTAGGTTCAGGTTCAGGTTCAGGTTCAGGGTTAGGTTCAGGGTTATGTTTAGGTTTAGGTTTAGGTTTAGGGTTAGGGTTAGGTTCAGGTTCAGGTTCAGGTTCAGGGTTAGGTTCAGGGTTAGGTTTAGGTTTAGGTTTAGGGTTAGGGTTAGGGTTAGGGTTAGGGTTAGGTTCAGGTTCAGGTTCAGGTTCAGGTTCAGGGTTAGGTTCAGGGTTAGGTTTAGGTTTAGGGTTAGGATTAGGTTTAGGTTTAGGTTTAGGGTTATTAGGTTGTTATTACTTGTTTGTTGAAGGCGCACTTTTGTCGGCGCACTGTTGTCGGTGCACTGTTGTTGGCGCGCTTCTGCACGCATTCATTGGTGCGATTTCGACCTCACGGTTTTCTCCCCGCAGTTTCGTTGGCACGCTTTTGTCGAGCGTGCATTTGTTGATGAACCGTACTAGCAAACTAGTAAAAACTAGGAAAATCCACCAAACCTGGAGAAGCTTCTTGGATGAGAAGCGAAAGCTCTTCAAAGAAAAACTAAGAAAGTCCAGTTGCCTCTTGAAAAAAGCACCTTTGGGACATGTGTCTTTGCTGCTCTCCATTTCCAACTCATGGCTTCGTTCTGTTGCGCAAGGCTGCACCGTCATTGATAGATGATCGAGCGATGGAAGAGATGTTCTGATGAACCGCTGAAGTATGGCCTCAATACAGGGAGTCCTTGACATATGACACGATGGAGTCCGAAATTTCTGTTGCTAAGTAAGACATACGTTCAGTTGAGCATGGCCTCATTTCAAGACCGTCAATCACTGAAGTTGTTCAGTGAGTTACCAGGTTGTTAAGTGGATCTGGCTTCCGTGCGGACTTTGCTTCTGCAAAGGGGATCACATGACCTTGGGACACTATGACCGTCATAAATAGGATTCAATTTCCAAGCATCTGAATTTTGATTATGTCACCACGGGGATGCTGCAATGGTTATAAATGTGAAAAATGGTCAAAGGTCACGTTTTCCAATGCCATTGAAACTTCAAACGGCTATTAAATGAATGCCTGTCAGTTAAGGACAGCGGGACGCAGTGGCTCAACGATTGCTGAGCTTGTCCATCAGAAAGAATGGCAGTTTGGCAGTTCGAATCCCTAGCATCACCGCGTAACGGAGTGAGCTCTCGTTAATTGTCCCAGCTTCTGCCAACCTAGCAGTTCGAAAGCACATAAAAATGCAAGTAGAAAAATAGGAACCACCTTTGGTGGGAAGGGAACAGCGTTCCGTGCGCCTTTGGCGTTGAGTCATGCTGGCCACATGACCACGGAGATGTCTTTGGACAGCGCTGGCTCTTTGGCTTTGAAACAGAGATGAGCACCGCCCCCTAGAGTCGGGAACGACTAGAACCTATTTGCAAGGGGAACCTTTTCCTTTTAAGTTAAGGACTACCTGTGCTATTCCTCTATTGAGATCTTACACTAACTTCTTTCTCCAGGTTTTCTGTCTAAAGGTGAACCCAAAGGTGATTTTTTTTTACAAGAGACAACGTTTCCTTGAAGATGTTTCGCTTCTCACCGAAGGAGCTTCTTCAGTTCTGCTTTACTAAATCGCAGTAAATGTTTGTATGCTTTTCAAAAGCTGGACTAAGCGTATTCAGTCCAATCATCTGAAATCAGGAAATGTGTGTTTCATCACCGCTTCAATGTATGCATATTTCAGGGCATGGAGAATTTGCATTTGATGGTTTGCGTCTTGCCTCTCCCCCACACACACCCCCGGGACTATTGATCGACACTGTAGATACAGTGGGAATTCAATCAGTCGGTCGGCCTTCCTACGCCACCCGCCTTTGCAGACAAAGATGAGAGAGAATCGACACACAGAGTTATGGCCTTTCCGTCACCCCCAGTTTGACAGGGAATCCTCCACGTACGACAACAATGGGGCCCCAAACATGCGTTGCCACATGAGAAATTATGCCAAGTGAATTCTGATCCATTTCGCCACTTTTCTCGCTGCGTTTGTTAAGTGAATCCCTGCAGTCGTTAAAATTAGTCCCACGGTTGTTAAGTGGATCTTGCCAAGGGGGATCAGAGTGCAGGTTGAACCCACAAATGAATCAGTGGTCATCCAAATGTAAACCTCATGCCCATGGGGATGCTGCAACAGCCGTAAGTGTGAAAGATGGTCATAAGTGCCTCTGTAACTTCAAAAGGGGATGTGGTGGCTCACTGGTTAAGACACTGAGCTTGTCGATCAGAAAAGTTGGCAGTTCAGTGGTTTGAATCCCTAGCGCCGCGTAATGGAGTGAGCGCCCATTACTTGTCCCAGCTTCTGCCACCCTAGCAGTTCGAAAGCAGTAAAAAATACAAATAGAAATGAATATTATTATTATTATTATTATTTATTGGTTTTGTATGCCGCCCACTCTCGGAAGACTCCGGGCGGCTTACAATAAAAAGGGAGAGGGGATATAAAAATAAAACAACAATTTAAAATTGCACCAACATTCATAACTAAGAGCCGGGGTGGCGCAGTGGTTAAATGCAGCACTGCAGGCTACTGCTAGATCAGCAGTTCAGCGGTTCAAATCTCACCGGCTCAGGGTTGACTCAGCCTTCCATCCTTCCGAGGTGGGTAAAATGAGGACCCGGATTGTTGTTGGGGGCAATATGCTGACTCTCTGTAAACCGCTTAGAGAGGGCTGAAAGCCCTATGAAGCGGTATATAAGTCTACTGCTATTGCTATTGCTATAACTTAGAGTGGGGATGGATAATTCAACAGCCCCAGGCCTGCCGGAACAGCCAGGTCTTGGTCTCTTTACGGAGGGCCGGAAGGGTAGTAAGGGTTCGGATCTCAACGGGGAGATCGTTCCAGAGGGCCGGAGCAGCTACAGAGAAGGCCCTCCCCCGGGGGGTCACCAGCCGACATTGACCGGCAGATGGAATCCGGAAGAGGCCTAGTCTGTGCGATCTAATAGGTCTCTGGGAGGTAATTGGCAGGAGGCGGTCTCTCAGGTAGCCAGGTCCGATGCCATGTAGGGCTTTAAAAGTAACGACTAGCACCTTGAAGCATGTCTGGAGACCAATGGGCAGCCAGTGCAGCTCGCAGAGGATAGGTGTAACGTGGGTGTACCTAGGTGCACCCACAATCACTCGCACCGCTGCATTCTGGACTTATAATGAATATAAGCATACTCGATAGTTGATTGGTGGGTGAAAACAGTGATCTACAAATCTAAATGGTTGGTAAATCTTTTTTTATATGGGGGCATGTGATTATATAAAGGTATATTGTTATTAAACAGACAATCAAGAATGTAAGGGAATTAGGTTTATTGAAGAAAAAATATTAATTGTAATTGAATATGCATTGTACAATGAAAGTGAGGTATTTAGTTATATTAGATGAAAAATTTGTGATTGTAAATGTAACTGAGAATATGGATGCAAAAACACTTGTAACCAAACGACATGCTGTATGTAATGGATGAGATCTTTTATTTTATTTTATTTTTTTAATGTTTAAAAATAAAAAAAACTGATTGCAAAAAGAAATAGAAATAGAAAAATAGGAACCACCTTTGGTGGGAAGGTAACAGCATTCCGTGCACCTTCGGTGTTTAGTCATGCCAGCCACATGACCACGGAGATGTCTTCAGACAGCGCTGGCTCTTCGGCTTTGAAATGGAGATGAGCACCGCCCCCTAGAGTCAGGAACGGCTAGCACACATGTGTGAGGGGAACCTTTACCTTTAACTTCAAACAGTCTCTAACTGAACCGTTGTAAGTCAAGGAGTACCTATATTCTCACGTTGTAGCTCTAGATTAAGCCTCAGAGCTCTCGCCCTGCCAAAGCTCTTCCTGAATCCTTGCTTAAGATCTGGGTTGAAGTTCTCATCTGATGTTCCTCACTAATAAAATGGTGGAATGCTTGTGGTAAGCACAAAATCACCCTGAAGGAGCTAGGAGTCGGTCCCTCGTAATTGTTAACACAAGTGTGTACTTACAACCCAAATAGACCAAAAAAAGGTTTGGCATCGAACTGGGCCAGCCTGCTCCCACTGAAATTCATTTGGTTTTACAAGTCTAGAAACCTCAGCTGCATGTAGTTAATCTTATCTTCACCATCTCCATTGCTAGATTTCGTGAATCAATCCAAAAAGTGTAGAGTTGCAAACACCCTTCCTGGTGCAGAATTAAAATCTTGTCTTCCAAGGACGCCGATTCAAGCTTGAATCCATCACTGTTGTGGCCTACCAGCAGAGCTGGCAGCAGAGTCGGACACTGAGGAGGTTGGAGAAGAGCATGGGCCAGTCCTGGAGGTTGGGGAAAGCTCGGAGGAGGGCTCTGCGTCAGAGGCAGAGAGCGGGCCACGGCCGTCTGGCAGTTCTCAGCTGCCTTTGGAGCTAGACAACAGTGAGGCAGAGGAACAGCTGGAGCCTGTTCCCTGTGTGTGCATGCCCAGAGCTGCCAGAAGAAAAGAACAGCTAAGAAATCAGGGTCGACTTGGGAGTAAAGCCGCAGGTGGATGTTGAATGGCCCCTCCCATAGGAGATAGAAAATGAGTGAAAGCAGAGTGGGCTTTTCCAGGAAACAATTTGTTCGGCCGTTAGATTCATTTGCGTGAAGATCTGCCCGTGAATCTCAGAGTCTTTTCTTGAACAGCACCACATTTGGAAAATATTAATATGTCAGCCGTCAGATAAGGTCTGTGGTCATAAATACTCCTTTGAAAGACTGTTTGTTTGCCAGGCCTTTGCTGAACGTGAGTGAGAGGAATTCACATTCGTTTCATAAAAAGGGGTTTTGTCGGGACCGGGAGTCTGCCTCCTGCTTTTCGGGGGAAGCCTAGGTCAGAACCATAACCACCCAGACCTGATGCTCTTCAGATGAGATGGAGTTCAACTCCCATAATCCTCAACCTTTCTCTATGCCCGAATAGAAAAGTTTTCGATCGGTGTGTGCTACCTGCTCTGACGTATGTTGCTGAAAAATGGACACTAACCTCACAATCGATACAAAAGCTAAAAGGGGTGCAAAGACCAGAGGTGGGTTCCTACCAGTTCGCACCTATTTGGTAGAACCGGTTCGTCCAATCTACCGAACCAGTTAGAAGAGGTTCCACCAGTAGACCCAGAAAGCAGGCCACACCTACAGAAGAGGCTCCAAAAATTTTTGAAACCCACCACTGGCAAGGATCTTGTAACTTGACAGCTTTAAGACTTGCATGCTTCAATGCCAGAGTTTCTGAATAGCTACTTGGACCGACCTAAGTACTAATTCATAATTTCATATCCTGTCACATGGGCGGCAAAGCCACTCCCACAAAGGAGGCCACACCCACAGAGTAGGTTCCAACAATTTTTGAAACCCACCACTGGCAAAGACCCATGGAACTCGGAATCACAAGACAAGATAGAAAGACCTGCGCATGGATTAGAAAACAAATGAAAGAATACAATAGCATAAAGAGAGCAAAAGGATTGAAACGGAAATGGGCTGGCCACATAGCAAGAAGGGATAGGAAGGGAATGGGAGAGAAGAGAAGAGACGAGAAGAGGCAGAGTTAGATGCAGATTAACAGAGTTGGAAGGGTCCTTGTAGGTCATCTAGTCCATTTATCTAAAAGGAGCCGAGGTGGCGCAGTGGTTAGAGTGCAGTACTGCAGGCTACTTCAGCTGACTGCAGTTCTGCAGTTCGGCTGTTCAAATCTCACCGGCTCAGGGTTGACTCAGCCTTCCATCCTTCCGAGGTGGGTAAAATGAGGACCCGGATTGTTGTTGGGGTCAATATGCTGACTCTGTAAACCGCTTAGAGAGGGCTGAAAGCCCTATGAAGCGGTATATAAGTCTAACTGCTATTGCTATTGCTACCCAAGCAGACAGTACACCATTTCTGACAGAGGGCAGTCCACTCTCTTCTTGAAAGCCTCCAGTGATGAAGCCCCCACAACTTCCGAAGGCAACTTCTGTTCCATGATTGTGGATTGTTCTTACTGTCAGAAATTTCCTCCTTATTTCCAGGTTGAATCTCTCCTTGGTCAGTTTCCATCCATAATTATTCCTTGTCGGGCCTTCGGGTGCCTGTTGAAAATAGCTTGCCCCCCTCCCCTCCTCTCTGTGGCCACCCCTCAAATATTGGAAAGCTGCCTATCTTGTCTCTCCTGGTTCTTCTCTTCACTGGAGTTTGTTTGTCTGTTTGTTTGTTTGTTTATTTATTTATTATTAATTAGACTTATATACCGCTTCATAGGGCTTTCAGCCCTCTCTAAGCGGTTTACAAATTTTTTTTAGCAAATTGAGTCAGCAACTTGCCCCCACAAGTCCGGGTCCTCGTTTCACCCACCTCGGAAGGATGGAAGGCTGAGTCGACCTTGAGCCGGTGAGATTTGAGCCGCTGAGCTGCAGATCACAGTCAGCTAAAGTGGCCTGCACTCCTGCACCCTAACCACTGCGCCACCTCGGCTCCTCCACCTCGGTTGGAAAAAGACCTTGGAGATCTTCCAATCCAACCTTCGGCTCAGGCAGGAAACCCTATACCATTTGACTACACTTGACTTTGTGTCAATTAATAGCACAAATAAAATCAAGAGGAAGGAAAAAAATCCTCAGACAATAGAAACTAAGAATAGCTCAGCTTAGATTAAAATCAAGGTTATTGGAATTCAATTACCATATTTTGGAAATCTGCATATAGTCAGAGGATTCCCAGAGTAAATGCAAATTTACTTAGCAACAATGGTTTCCAGCAGGGGCTATTTTTCCCAACCCCCCCATCTCCTTGAAGTCCTTCACTTCTTACCGATTCTGCTTCTGGAACCTTTTTGAGCTACCTGCTAAAACTTCATCCAAGGCCTAAAAGGCAGAGCTCTGAACCTGGGAATTATCTGGAACGGAGATCTTTGCTCAAAATGGAGGAAAGGGGAATAGAAAAATGGTCACTTTAACCCTCCGGGATGATAAATCACAGCGCATAACAATGGAACCACACTTCCTGGTGATACAGAACTATTGTGAGTTAGTTCTGAATTGGGAGGACAGCCGCTGAGGTGAGCCAAACTTGGCGGATTTGCTCAAAGACAACTATGTGCTTATTAACTGCTCCTCTGAAACCATCTATCATTTTGGAAAACAAAGCCACGGCAGATGACATTTATTTATCTGTTTCCTGTATCTGTGTTCCTTTTTCTATCCTTGCAAATCTAGACGCCCAGAGCCGCCTCCTGCCTCTTTCATGATCGGTTCGGATGCCATGAATTGTATCACACAGCTCTTAAAATACAAATTTTGGTCACCACACCTATAAAAAAAAGATGCTGAGACTGTAGAAAAAGTGCAGAGAAGAGCAACCAGGATGATTAGGAGACTGGATGCTAAAACATATGATGAATTGTTGCAGGAACTAGGCATGGCTAGTCTAGTGAAGAGAAGGACCAGGGGAGACATGATAGCAGTCTTCCAATATTGGAGGGGCTGCCACAGAGAGGAGGGGGCTCAAGCTGTTTTCCAAAGCACCTGAAGGCCAGTCAAGGAATAATGGATGGAAACTGAACATAGAGAAATTCAACCTGGAAATAAGGAGAAATGTTCTGATAAATGAGAGCAATCAACCCGTGGAATAGAAGTTGTGAGAGCTTCATCACTGGAGGCTTTCAAGAAGAGATTGCAGAGCCATTTGACATAAATGGTGTAGGGTCTCCTGCTTGGGCAGAGGGTTGGACTAGATGACCTACAAGCTCCCTTCCAACTCTGTTAAATTGTGCTTCTTCACCGCTTCTAACTTCTAAGACGTTAGTCTCAGAAATTAAAAAAAATGCTGTCTCGCGTAAGTGACGATCAAAGGTTTGCCATTCACGTTGTTAAAGAAGTCAACCTGGCTGAGGCCATCTTGGAGGCTTCAGGGTTGCCACACCTTGCTATCACAAAAGTTATGTTCCAATTTCCTTTTTTTATTATTACAGTCACTTTAGGGTAAGGTGTAATTTAAGGATTCCAAGTAGGTCAACTCCCAAATGAATGGATATAGTATACATCTTCCAGATGATGATGATAATGATGATGATGGCCTACAAATACTTAGGCATTCTGCAGTTGGATAACATCAAGCATGGAGAAGTAAAAACTATTGTCAGGCGAGAGTACACCAACAGAGTTAGGAAAATTTTAAAATCTAAATTGAATGGTGGAAATACAATCAAGGCCATAAATACCTGGGCAATACCAGTTATAAGATACACAGCTGGTATAGTTAACTGGACACAAGCTGATTTGGACCGTATGGACCGAAAAACCAGGAAACTAATGACAATGCACTACAGTTTACATCCACGTGGTGATACTGATAGATTATATCTGCCCCGAAAATCAGGTGGCAGAGGATTATTACAAGTGAAGCAAACAGTTGAAGAAGAAAAACATGGACTGGCTGATTATTTAAAAGAAAGTCAAGAACACCTATTAATCGAAGTAAAGAACAAAAATCTACTGAAGGCCCAACAGACGAAACAAGAATATAGAAAAGAAGTGATAAAATCAAGAATGGAGAGTTGGCAGAACAAAGCACTGCATGGCTAATTTCTGGAAAAAATAAAAGATAAAGTGGACAGTGAACAAACTTGGTTATGGTTAACAACAGGTACATTAAAGAAAGAAACAGAGTCACTAATCCTGGCTGCGCAAGAACAAGCTATCTGCACAAATGCCATTAAGGCCAAAATCGAAAAATCCTCTGATGATGCCAAATGCAGACTTTGCAAAGAAGCTGATGAAACTGTTGATCACATACTCAGCTGCTGTAAAAAAATCGCGCAGACTGAATATAAATTGCGGCACAATTCAGTAGCACAAATGATCCATTGGAATTTGTGCAAAAATTATAATATTAAAACAGCAACAAACTGGTGGGAACATCAGCCTGAAAAAGTCACCGAAAATCAGATGGTCAAGATCTTGTGGGATTTCCGTATACAAACGGACAAAATACTGGCACATAATACACCAGACATCACACTGGTTGAGGAAAAATAAGGTCACAATCATAGACATCGCAATACCAGGTGATAGCAGGGTCGCCAAGAAGGAACATGAAAAAATCGCAAGATACCAGGACTTAAAAATCGAAATTCAACGACTATGGCACAAACCAGCAGTGGTAATTCCAGTGGTAATTGGCACACTGGGTGCTATTCCAAAAGCACTGGAATTACATTTAAAATCGTTAAAAACTGACAAAATCACCATCAGTCAAATGAAAAAACCCGCACTGCTTGGATCTGCACGCATATTACGAAAATACGTTACGACGTCCTAGGCCCCTGGGTGGGGCCCGACTAGTAACCAATGCCAAATCCGGCGAAACAACTGGCTGCTGTGATACAATTGTATAATAATAGTAATAATAGCCTTTATTGTCATTGTACATCATGTATACAATGAAATTGGTTTAGCCTCTACTGGTGAAATCCATAACCATCAACTAGAACTAAGGAGAAAGAAGACATTAGACAATGAATTGTCTGAAATGTATAGAGTCTCCTACCTGAGCAGGGGGTTGGACTAGAAGACCTCCAAGGTCCCTTCCACCCCTGTTCTTCTTATCAAAGGTTTGCTTATCTCTAATTTTCCTACAATGCAATGCTCATCTTAGAGTCTGACAGAACTATGCTTTAAAATGTGACTTTTAAACAACATAAACATAACATTTAGAAGATATATTTAAAGAGAAAGTACCTTCTAACCCATCTATGTGGGAAGATCTAACAACACTTCAGAAATTTGTCTGAGCAGGAGGTTAGACTAGAAGGCCTCCAAGGTCCCTTCCAACTCTGTTATTCTGTTAGCTGCAGAAAGCACAAAAGGTGACAATTATGCTTTTAGTTCTCAAAGGAAATGTATCATGTTTCCAGCCTCGTCATAACTCCTTTTGACATCATGCCCAAAGAAAATGGGTATGATGTTTCTCCTTTTAAGCATTGGGCCCTGTGTTGTTGTCTTTTTATAGCAGGCCATTAAAATGTTTCACAATCACAATCAGGAACCAAAAATTACTGGCTTATTCACAGCAGCAGAAGCAGCACTTAAGGTTGTAATCGCACTGATTGCAACATGGCGGAAATTCAAGGCATACTGGTTCTTCCACCGAGATCTGACAAAGCCTCATCTGGAGATCCAAAAGTTCAACCTGCAATCCACTCCCATTGTTAAGGGATGGGAATGCTAAAACAAAATGGCGGCATGGGAGGAGGACATCAAGGGAAAGGTGTGATGAGCTGGAGTGATTGACAGGTCGATAGAGAAGACAGAAACCCCATCTTCCAGAATATGAATAAAATGAAGTAATACAAACTGGAGATTAACAGAGAGTCCCTTGGCGCTCTCTGAGTTTGATTTCTTGCAGACGTTTCATGACCCAGCTAAGTAAAATCATCAGTGCTAGAAGGAAGCGGGGTTTGCTACTCCAAGAGATGCACCGTAGGAAGAAGCGAATACACTTGCTAGATGAGAGTCACTGAAAACAAAATGACCAAACACATTTTCAGTCACTGATATTCCCAGCATCTTTACCTGCAAATGAGACAATGAAACCAAGACAGTGATATTAAATATCCTTGCATTCTATCTATCTATCTATCTATCTATCTATCTATCTATCTATCTATCTATCTATCTATCTATCTATCTATCTATCTATCTATCTATAGTATATCTCTATGCATCTGTCATCCATCCATCCATCCATCCATCCATCCATCCATCATCTATATATCTATTCTCTCTCTCTCTCGTCAATATCTGTCTGTGTCTGTCTGTCTGTCTTTCTGTCTGTCTGTCTGTCTGTCTATCTATCTATCTATCTATCTATCTATCTATCTATCTATCTAATATATCTCTATATATCTGTCATCCATTCATCCATCCATCAATATTACCTATATATCTATTATCTCTCTCCCATCAATATCTTTCTGTCTGTCTGTCTGTCTGTCTGTCTGTCTGTCTGTCTATTATATCTCTATATATCTGTCATCCGTTCATCCATCCAGCAATCTATTATCTATCTATTATCTCTCTCTCTCTCATCAATATCTATCTATCTATCTATCTATCTATCTATCTATCTATCTATCTATCTATCTATCTATCTATCTATCTATCTATCTATCTACTATATCTCTATATCTATTTATCTATCTATCTCTATCTATCTATCATCTATCTATCTATCTATCTATCTATCTATCTATCTATCTATCTATCTATCTATCTATCTATCTATCTAGACAGCTAGACAGCTAGCTAGCTATTACATAGATAGATAGATAGATAGATAGATAGATAGATAGATAGATAGATAGATAGATAGATAGATAGATAGATAGATAGATAGATAATCTCTACCTAACTACCTACCTTATCTGCAGAAGCAAAAACAACAAAACAAATCTAACTATAAGCCCAAATGATAACATGGATTTTTAGACAAATCATGTTTCCTGGCATATTTTTTTTAAGACAAACAAATCATCCAGTTAACCAGGGACGTATTCTAAATTATTATTACTATTCTCCATTTCGCAAAGTGAAAATCATCCTCTCAAAACCTTGATCTCTTCTGACAGGAAGAGATTACAGCTCCCATGTTCCTCAGCCAGCATGATCGCCGAGAATCCTGGGAATTGTCCTACCACCACATCTGATGGGCCCCAGGTTTGGGGGGAGTCTAATTTAAGACAACGTCTGTCCATGTTTCCCTGAGGGATATGGTGGAGTACATATTCGATGGAATCAATAATCCTGCTTTGACAATCTCAGGCGCTACCCACTGGGACAGATGCTCAGCCCCGTAGATCATCTCAAAGAGTGGCTATTAGTTAAGTGCACAGAGTCATTACAGCCTTCAGCTCTAACCATCGGAGGTGGGAAGGCTCCAAGATTGCCCGCATATGGTCACAGCCACATGCTCGAAGGAGTCTTCAGCGCTACCCAATCAATTACCTTCGTTGGGACCACATTGCCAGGAAAACGCTAATGGGCACGGAAGACAGATTTCTTTTGCAAAGGGCCCCCCGCTGGCATTTGGGCAAAAAAATTTAAACCCTCGCTAAGTCTCCTGTGCTTCAGTCCCCTTATCACCCTCTTGACTCTGGAGAAGATTGCAAAAGAAGAAGAAGGGGGAAAAAAAAATAAAGCATCGTGAAATCCAAAACAGCTGGGAGGGAAACTTGTAGTTTTAGGAGAGGTGCCATACAGCAATTAGCAGGCAGGAGTTTTGATCTGGAAAATCACATTTGTTTTAATTGCTCCGCTGTTGTGTTCATAAAGAATTTGGCTCGCCCAGCTGTTCTTCCCCCCCTCCCCTCCCCCCACTTCCCTCCCTTTCCCTTACTAGATATACAGCTTAGCAAGGGAACAATATATGCATTAGCACTTTTCTTTCTCCCTCTAACTAGAATGACAGAAAAATCTCCTGCAGAGGAGGCTCACAAGACATATTTACTGTAGCCTTAAAAGATTGCCTGGTAATCCATCTTGATTGCAGAGTACTTCAATCAGCCCAGATATGGCTTCTAATCTGAAGGGTAATGAACGACAGCCTTCTTACCTGCGAATCCCCGTAAAGCTCCTTTAATAAATGCATTTTTTTTCTCCCTCTCTCTCTTAAATTGGCAAACTCCAACATTTCATCTACTAAGTTCTTTCCTGCTAAGGTGTGATTTTTTTTTTTTAAGAAGTGATCTCTCGTCTGTTTAATAACACACTAAGAAAACTTCCTTTGAATGGGACGTGATCAGGGATGGGCTTCAAAAATGTCAGCAACAGGTTCTCTGCTGGATGGGCGTGGCCATGGTGGGCATGGCCTAGTTGGCCTTCTGCATCACAGCGGGGAGGCATTTTTGCCCTCCCTGGGCTCCGGAGGGTTTCCTTGAGCCTCTGCGAGGGCGAAAAGGGTAGGAACTCCCGGTAGGCCTGTTTTTCACCCTCCCCAAACCTCCGTGCGCACTTAACTCATCCAAAATGGGCCGCTAGGAGACTCCTGGGGGGAGAGGTGGGCGAGGCCAGCCAGGAGTGGGATTTGGGGGATTCTCCGAACTGCACAGAATCTTAGCTAGAGGTTCTCCCAAACCCCTGTGAACCCCCAGCGGCCCACCGCTGGCATGTGATTCCAAGGACAGGTAGTCCTCAGCGTACGACTACAATTTGATGCCAAACTTTCTGTTGCTAAATGAGTCATGTATTAGGTGTATTTTGCCTCATTTTACGGCCTTTATTGCCACCATTGTTAAGTGTATCACCACAGTTGTAAAGTTAGGAACACTTAAGGCTTCCCTGTTGACTTTGCTCGTCGGAAGGTCGCGAGGGAAATCACGTGATTCCGGGACACCGCAACTGTCATAAACTTGCCTAGCATCCGAATTTTGATCAGATGACCACGGGGATGCTACAAGAGTTGTAAGTGTGAAAAACCAACATAAGTCGAGCATCTATCAATGACAGTGCAGCATTGCGCAACAGAACGAAGCCATGAGTTGAAAATGGGGAACAGCAAAGACACATGTCCCAACGGTGCTTTTTCCAGAGGCAACTGGACTTTCTGGATTTTCTTTGAAGACTTTTCTCTTCTCATTCAAGATGCTTCCTCTGTGTGTGTGTGTGTGTGTGTGTGTGTGTGTGTGTGTGTGTCTGTGTGTGTGTCTGTGTGTAATACATATTGTTATGGTATCTACCGATAAAATAGTCTATGGAGAATTATCAGTCCTCCAGGTCATGGTTATCCGAAAGTTGCTTTTTCAAGAGGCAACTGGACTTTCTGGTTTTTCCTTGAAGACCTTTCGCTTCTCATCTAAGGATCTTCTTCAGTGTGTGTGTGTGTGAGAGAGAGAGAGAGAGAGAGAGAGACAGACAGACAGACAGACAGACAGACAGAGACAGAGAGACAGAGAGGCAGAGAGGCAGAGAGACAGTGAGAGAAAGAGAGAGAGAGAAAGAGAGAGAGGGGGGGGAAAACATATTATTATCTACAAATAAAAGAGTCTATGGAGATTCTCCACCATCCAGGTCATAGTTGTCCCAAAGTTGCTTCTTCAAGAGGCAACTGGACTTCTTGTTTTCCTTTGAAGATGTTTTGCTTCTCATTCAAGAAGCTTCTTCGGTGTCTCTCTCTCTCTCTCTCCCTTTCCCATTCTCTCTCTTTCTCTCTTTCTCTCTTTCTCTCTTTCTCTCTTTCTCTCTTTCTCTCTTCTCTCTTTCTCTCTTTCTCTCTTTCTCTCTTTCTCTCTTTCTCTCTTTCTCTCTTCTCTCTTTCTCTCTTTCTCTCTGTCTCTCTTTCTCTCTGTCTCTGTCTCTCCCTCCCTCCCTCTATTGGTATCTACCAATAAAAAAGTCTATGGAGATTCTCCATCATCCAGGTCATAGTTGTCCCAAAGTTGCTTTTTCAAGAGGCAACTAGACTTTCTGTTTTTTCTTTGAAGACTTTTCGCTTCTTATCTAAGGATCTTCTTCAGTGTGTGTGTGTGTATGAGAGAGAGACAGAGAGAGAGAGAGAGAGAGAGAGAGAGAGAGAGAGAGAGAGAGAGAGAGAGAGAGAGAGAGAGAAACATATTATTATCTACCGATAAAACAGTCTATGGGGATTTTCAGTCATCCAGGTCATAGTTGTCCTAAAAGGGGTTTTTCAAGAGGCAACTGGACTTCCTTGGTTTTTCTTCGAAGAGTTTCGCTTCCCATCCAAGAAGCTTCCTCAGGTTGTCCACCTTTGGCACAACCAATACCTGGACGACTGAGAATCTCCATAGACATCAAAGACACATGAACGCACTCATGTGAACAACTCCAAAATGGCCTTTTCTTTTTTAAAGACAACGTCGCCAAAGGCAGTCAAATGTAAGAGGGTGGGGGCGGAAAAACCTCCAAGACCTTCCCATTGAAATAATTAATACGTTTGGAAGGATTTTCCTAGTTTTTTGCGGTTTGGTAGTACAACATACATCCAAGGAGTTCTGTTGTACATGCATATTTCAGCTGGGGAAGGGGAGAGGGGGGAGAAATTGGCCTGCCTGTAGCAGCTACCAACAGCTGTCTCTGCTTTAAAGTAAAGAGGTAGAATTTCATCACTGCCCTTAGTCAAGAGAAAGAATTAGTGTCATGTTAAATTGGCCTGCTTTTTTCTTTTCTTCTTCTTCTCTCTCTCTCTGTCTCTCTTTTTTTGAGGAATGGCAGCTGGGACAAGAAACACACTCACTTTTGACTGTGGGGGGGGGGAGCTCCCTTCCTGCAGAGCGCAGAAAAACAAGGGTTTGTTTTAAGAGATGGCAACGGAGAGGTTTCGTGTTGATCGAAGCCTTCAACAGAGGTGTCAAGTTTGCTGTATTGCTAACAGTGGACTTCCAAAGTGTCCACTGATCTGAAGCCCACACCATTGTTTTGAGAGGTCTATTTATCAAGCCGGTGAAGGGCCACAGGGATTAGAAGCTGGAAATACTGCAATTGGATTGTGTATATGACACATCCTTTGTCATATAACTTGCCCATAGATGAAGGTAAAGGTTCCCCTTGCTCATGTGTGCTAGTTGTTCCTGACCCTAGAGGGCGCTGCTCATCTCCATTTCAAAGCCGAAGAGCCAGCACTGTCCGAAGACGTCTCCGTGGTCATGTGGCCGGCATGACTAGATGTCAAAGGCGCACGGGACGCTGTTCCCTTCCCACCAAAGGTGGTCCTTATTTTTCTACTTGCATTTTTACGTGCTTTCGAACTGCTAGGTTGGCAGAAGCTGGGAGAAGTAACGGGAGCTCACTCCATGACGCAGCGCTAGGGATTCAAACCGCCGAGCTGCCAACCTTTCTGATCGACAAGCTCAGGGTCTTAGCCACTGAGTCACCACATCCCTAACTTGCCCATAAGGAGTTCCCAAGAAGCTTTTTTTCAAGAGGCAACTGGGCTTTCTGGTTTTTCTTTGAAGACGTTTTGTTTCTCATCCAAGGAGCTTCTTCAGTTCTGACATCTACCACCATCCAGTCAGAGCTGAAGAAGCTTCTTGGATGAGAAGCAAAACATCTTCAAAGAAAAACCAGAAAGCCCAGTTGCCTCTTGAAAGAAGCACCTTCGTGACAACCTGGATGACTGAGAATCTCCATAAACATTTGCCCCATAAGTACGTTCCATACCTCTGTCTGAAAGTTTTCTGTCTCCATCTCTGTAGGTGAAGAACCATAAAGGAAACTACTTAGAAGAAACTCTATGTATCTTTCTTGGTCTTGATGGCCTGATACTCCACAAGCCACTGGCAGGTCTCTTGTTCATGTGATTTTGACTGATCCTCCCTTGGTGAAGAAGGCTATGCCTCACCTTCCTTTCCATTTTGCAAAAAGATGGTAGCAACTTGGCCACATTTCTTCTCTATCAAGAAAAGATGGAACAAGCTACAGAACTATACATGAGCACCTTGGTGTGATATGGTTGTTTGACACCTGATCTTGTTTCCCACATTTGGAGATGTCCTAGTACGTAAACCAGTCGGACAACTTCTAGAGATGCAAAGCAGGGTAGTGTAGACCAGATATTTACACAGTTTTTGAGACCTTTAAAACAATTCTTCATTGTGTTTGGGTCTCAAAAGTTCTTTGCTTGGGTTGGGACCTCCAGACCAGCCTATGCTTCACATCCTTTAGGATTCAGTCTATTCTTAAATCTTATCTCCTCGGGGATGGTGGAAGGAAGCATCATGAAGAAGGCCTTTCCTCTTGGTCCCACCAGATGGACCTTCTTAAGAGAGAAGATGACTCATAATATACCATGCTTCCCCACTTTGGTGAGTCAGGTAGATATAACTGGGAGTTTGGGAAGTATCTTGTCCAGAATTCATTTTTTCCAGGAATAAAAACAGTGAAGTATTCCTATCAAATTCTGTTGAAGACATCTTGTGGGCTAGTGGTTGACCAGAGAAACACCCAGTGGTGGGATTCAAATAATTTAACAACCGGTTCTCTGCCCCAGTGACCAGCTGGGTAAGCGTGGCTTGGTGGTCATGTGACCGTGTGGGCGTGGCCAACTCAACATCACTCAGGTCAATGGGCACTTCGCCTTAGCTGTTATAATGTAATAAGGGTTAACCGAAGAGGCAGTTTCTGTAAGCAGGGCAATCAAGATGAGGCTAGAAACAACACCAGAATGTTTCCTTCCTGCCTTCCTTACAGGATTAGCCCTGTAAAGTGGAGAAAAACAAAAGGAGATTTCTTCCAACAACCAGTTCCCCAAACTGCTTGGAAAGTTAACAACCAGTTCTCCTGAATAGGTGCAAACCGGCTGAATCCCACCACTGGAAACACACATATTGCAAGGATATTATTCAGCCATCCCTTTATCAGGAACGAAGCTTTTAAACATTCAATCCTATCTGAAGCCATTATCTTTGCTCTCCCTCCAATAACCTAAACTTGAGAAGCTCAGACACCTCACTATAAAATTACCCCATGTTGAATGTAACTTGGCCTCTATGGAACCGGTCAAGCACGGTCTTGAGTAGATAGAGTTACATAATGTAGAATGAGACAAGAAGAGGCTTTCAGCTGGAATTAGGAGACGCCAATGAACTGGGTGACAGGTCACCCTCTATCTCTCCATCCTTTCGCCAAAGAAGCATCTTCTTCCTTAAGTGGCCATGTAGCAGTTTACTGGTGCGTATTACTGCCTGCATTGGTACAAAATAATAACTCTACTCTACTCTAAAAATAATAATAATAATAACTCTACTTACACAGGCAAAGCTGGGGCTGTAATTAGCCACTCCTAAGAAGTCTGGCATATATTTCTCCCTTTTGTGAGTCTGTGCTTCCAGAAGGAAGGAAAGGAAAGGGAGGGAAGAGAGGGAGGGAGGGGATGAAGGAAAGAAGGAAAGAAGGAAGGAAGGAAGGGAAGGAAGGAAGGAAGGAAGGAAGGAGAGAGAGGGAAGGGAGGGAAGAAGGAAGGAAGGGAAGGAAGGGAAGGAAGGGAAGGGAAGGGAAGGGAAGGGAGGAAGGAAGGAAGGAAGGAAGGAAGGAAGGAAGGAAGGAAGGAAGGAAGGAAGGAGGGAGTAGAAGAACACCCCTGAAATTTTAATCTAGACATTTGGAATTTTGCAATAATTTAATACAATCAGATTTTCATGTAGTCCTCCAGGATTTCCCCAGGATCTCCCAAGATAATCGTATATGTCTTCTCCATTGCAAAAATAATCCGTGGGCTATCAACTTCTTCATTTTATCCTCAAACAATTACAGATCAAATACGAGCACATACATTTATGATACAGGTTAAAAGAAAAAGAGGTAAGCTCTGTCCATTGATCTGTCTACCCATCTGTCATCCACCTACCATCCGCCTAGAAGCTTCAGGAGCAGCTTAACATGGAAGGAAATAATATCCATGTTTCTGTGTTTCCTAGCTTCCAATTCTTGCAGTTTTCAGCTTGGGCCATCTATCTACTGGAGCTTGATTTTTAAAGTCATTAACATTACAAGGCTTTTGTACACCTTTATCCTAACAGCAGTGGTGGGTTTCAAAAATTGTTGGAACCTACTCTGTGGGTGTGGCCTCCTTTGTGGGAGTGGCTTGCCACCCATGTGACCGGATGGAAATGGCTTGCCACACATGTGACCGGATATGAAATTATGAATTAGTACTTAGGTTAGTCCAAGTAGCTATTCAGAAACTCTGGCATTGAAGCATGCAAGTCTTAAAGCTGTCAAGTTGCAAGATCCTTGCCAGTGGTGGGTTTCAAAAATTTTTGGAACATCTTCTGTTGGTGTGGCCTGCTTTCTGGGTCCACTGGCGGAACCTCTTCTAACCGGTTCGGTAGATTTCACGAACCGGTTCTACCGAATAGGTGTGAACTGGTAGGAACCAACCTCTGCCTAACAGGCACACTCCTATCTGCTGTTTTCTCTAAAACACACATTCTGTAGCATTTTCTTTTCTAATAAAAAGAGGATTTATTTACCTGCTTTGGCTATCTTCACTCTACACATCTTCTTCTATGCCAGTGATGGCTAACCTTTTCCAGACCAAGTGCCCAAAGCATGCCGAACCCCCAAAATGCAATGCACATAAGGCCCCATGCATGCAGCCACCCCCAGGCATGCCTGCACGCCCCCTTCATGTGCCATGTCCCTGCACATAGCCACATGGCCCCTTGCATGTGCCCTGCCCCCCACGCAGGCACGGCAGAGACCCAAAGACCAGCTGCCCAGCGGGAGTGCATGCACAGCAAAGTTGGACTGGGGCAATGGCTCATGTGCCCACAGAAAGAGTGCTGTGTGCCACTCCTCTGGCACATGTACCGTAGGTTTCCCATCATGGTTCTATGCTATAGAACAGAATATACATTTTACGTACAGTCAGAGATTACAGAAGCAGCTGTCACATCTTAAGATTCTGGCGGCTGCTTATTTAGTGGGAAAGCAATAGGAAAATCCCAATTCTTTGTTTTTTCCCCAAACCCTCCCACTGAAAGAAGCTTCCCCAAGGATCCACATTGTAAAAGCAATGGAAGGAAGGGATCAGAGGTGGGATTCAGCAGGTTCTGAACGGTTCTGGAGAACCAATGGTGGAAATTTTGAGTAGTTTGGGGAACCGGTCCATACCACCTCTGGCTGGCCCCGCCCCCATCTATTCTCTACCTCCCAAGTCCCAGCTGATCGGGAGGGAAAGGGGATTTTACAGTATCCTTCCCCTGCCACGCCCACTAAGCCATGCCCACAGAACTGGTAGTAAAAAAAAAAAAATTTGAATCCCACCACTGGAAGGAACGTTAAAGAGTTAAATACCTGCGAGACCACCTACTGCCACCGGTAGCCTCCCACCGTCCAGTGCGATCCCACAGAGTTGGCCTCCTCAGGGTGCCGTCAGCCAGACAGTGTCGGCTAGCGACCCCCAGCGGGAGAGCCTTCTCTGTGGGAGCGCCTTCCCTCTGGAATGAGCTGCCCCTGGAGCTTCGTATAATCCCTGACCTCCGGTCCTTCCGACGCGCCCTAAAAAGTTGGCTTTTCCAGCAAGCCAGCCTGGCCTGAACAAAACAAAATAAATTATTGATCACTGTTAATTTTAATTTGAATTTTTTTAAAAAAAAAATGTCATTGTCAATTTTAATTGGGTTTGGGATATTCCATTTAATTTTTTTTTAACTTTCATATCATGTGTTTCTTTTAATTGTTGTACGCCACCCTGAGTCCTTGGGAGAAGGGCGGCATATAAATCTAATAAATCTCAATTACAATCTCCATCTCAAATGCATGCGTTTGATTTTGCAAAAGCTTCTGTAAAAAGAGAAAATGTTTCCTTTTTCATACCGGGATTTCAAACTTCAAACTAAGTTACCGGAGTCATTAAAAAAAACAAAACGAAAAACTAACTTGTTAAAGTGGGCATGTTAATATAAAGAGCCTAGCAGAGACTGAGCCATACTACGCGAGCAAAATGCTTATCAAATGGCTCTAATTGGTTTGAACTCAGCTTTAAAAAAAATTTTTCTAGTTTATTTCATTATTTTTTTTTTTGCAACGTGGAAACAAACTATACAGGGATTAGAAGAGTTTAAAAATACACGCAAGGGCCTTGAGGTTTGGGATCAAAGCTATGTATGAAATATACACGCTCTATTTTATGCTTATCTGTTCCTCACACACCCGCATCTGGATCAATCCACTTGGAATTTAGAATGGAATAAAGGAAAAAAAGAAGTAATAGTAAGAGTGACTTCTTGTGATTCTTTAAATGTGGTGTTTAATCCAGCAGTATGGCCAATTTTGTTTTTAGTGTTTCCTTAGCAGGAAAATAAAATTCTAGTTATTGCTGTTTTCTCCTCACTATCATAATCACATCTTCATTTTATGACCAAGCAAGACAGATTTACAAATTCTGGTTTTTATAACACCAGATACAAAACAGTGTCTGTGAATTAAAGTGTTTTTTGTTTAATCCCAAGGCATATTCTAATGGTAGAGCACATATGGGTCAGTAAAAAGAGTTAAAACCGATTTCGTTCAAGGTTATTAGAGTGGTGTATATTATATACATATAGGGACGCGGTGGCTGAGTGGCTAAGACACTGGTTACAGCACAGAAACCGCTTTGGTCGCATTGACCGATGATCTCTGGAGAGCCAGGGATGGAGGCCACGCCTCCATCTTGGTTCTCCTTGACCTCTCGGCGGCTTTCGATACCATCGACCATGGTATCCTTCTGCGACGACTGCGGGAGGTGGGGGTGGGAGGCACTGTTTTGCAGTGGTTCTCCTCCTACCTCTCGGACAGGTCGCAGTCGGTGTTGGTCGGGGGACAGAGATCGACCATGAGGCCCCTAACATATGGGGTGCCACAGGGGTCGGTCCTGTCCCCCGTACTATTTAATATCTACATGAAACCGCTGGGCGAGATCATTCGGAGGCACGGGATAAGATACCACCAATATGCGGACGATACGCAGCTGTATCTGTCCGCCCCGTGCCAACTCAATGAAGCGGTGGACGTGATGAACCAGGGACTTGAAGCTGTTAGGGACTGGATGAGGGCTAACAAGCTTGTACTCAACCCAGAAAAGACCGAGTGGCTGTTGTGTTTCCCTCCCAAAAATTTGGTTGGTGTTCCATCGCTCAGGCTGGGGGGGCCAAATTTTACACCCCTCAGACAGGGTTCGCAACTTGGGAGTCCTCCTGGATCCGCAGCTGACCTTTGATTACCATCTGTCGGCTGTGACCAGGGGGGCATTTGCCCAGGTTCGCCTGGTGCGCCAGTTGCGACCCTACCTGAACCGGGAGGCTCTCACAACAGTCACTCGCGCCCTCGTGACCTCTAGACTGGAATACTGCAATGTGCTCTACATGGGGCTGCCCTTGAAGAGCATCCGGCGGCTTCAGCTAGTCCAGAATGCGGCCGCGCGAGTGATTGTGGGTGCACCTCGGTTCGCCCACATAACACCTATCCTCCGCGAGCTGCACTGGCTACCTGTTGATCTCCGTGTGCGCTTCAAGGTGCTTCTTACTACCTACAAAGCCCTTCATGGTAGTGGATCTGCGTACTTGGGAGACCGCCGCCTGCCAATCACCTCCTCTCGACCCATAAGATCTCACAGATTGGGCCTCCTCCGAGTGCCATCTGCCAGCCAGTGCCGGCTGGCAACTACGCGGAGGAGAGCCTTTTCAGTAGCAGCTCCGACCCTCTGGAACGATCTCCCCGTGGAGATTCGTACCCTCACCACCCTTCAGACCTTCCGCACAGCCCTCAAGATCTGGCTATCCCGTCAGGCCTGGGGGTAAGACCATAGTCCGCCCCCACCCGAATGTTGTATGAATGTTGCTTGGTTTTAATTATATATTGTGTTTTTATGTTATTGTATGTCCTCCCCTCCCATACAAGTTGTTAGCCGCCCTGAGTCCCCTCAGGGAAAAGGGCGGCCTATAAATAAACTCAACTGAAACTGAAACTGAAACTGAGCTTGTCGATCAGAAAGGTCGGCCGTTTGGCAGTTCGAATCCCTAGCGCCGCATAATGGAGTGAGCTCCTGCTACTTGTCCCAGCTTCTGCCAACCTAGCATTCAAAAGCACGTAAAAATGCAAGTAGAAAAATAGGAACTACCTTTGATGGGAAGGGAGAACATCTTTGGATAGCACTGGCTCTTCAACTTTGAAATGGAGATGAGCACTGCCCCCTAGAGTCAGGAACAACTAGTACATATGTTCGAGGGGAAACTTTACCTTTATCTTATATATTTTATAACAGCCGATTGCCAAGTTTCAATGTGAAGTATAGGTAATCCTTGATTTGGTTTCGTGTTTCCTGATCCTACAGTAGTGGCCAAAATTGTGGAATTTTGGGGGGGAAACATGTACCGTATTTTTGATGAGTAATAACACCACTTTTTCTTTAGTGGTATCATAAAATTATATATCAATAGAAATATATTTTAATCAAGAATGTAATGCAATGAGGTTTGTTCAATTACCTGTATTGTATGAAAAGTTATAGCCAAATATACCCAGCAGTAAAACTCAGTTAATAGAAGCAATCATTCAATCTTGGTTTCACATTATAACAGCTGCGGAACCAGAAGACTTGGGTCACTCCATGGGAAGATGTGGTTAGGCCATAATTCATGCTAAAGGTGACCCAGCTAAGTATTAGCTGACATTAATTTTTGTATATCTTGTTTTTTTCTATGTCTTTCACCTTCCTTCTTTAGAACTGGTATTTAGAACTGGAAAAAAAGACCAGAAAAATTGGTATTATGCAAAATGAGGATAATTTGGTAAAACAAATTAGGGACCAGAGTCAAATGCATATAAAAAGGTTATCTAATATATTGATAGAAACAGATTCTGAAACAGAGCTAGTCAAAGACTATATGATAAAATGGGCACAAAATTTTGAAGAACCAATAATGATGGAAACATGGGAAAAATCTGGGTAAGAAATGTAAAATTTACACAAGCCCAAAACTTGAGAAAGTTATTGCATTACATTCTTCATGAAATTATCTTTCCATTGATATATAATTTTATGGTAATACTCCAAAAAAAGGGGGGTATTATTAGCCATCAAACCTCAAAAGTGCTGTACACTTTCCCCAAAAGGTTTCCACAATTTTGGCCACTAGTGTACATTTCCCAAGGCAAGGTATATCTGACCCCCTTCTTTTCCCCACATGTTCTCTGAACGTGTGAAAGAGGGATCTTTCTTTCCACCCAGGATTCGGCTGGATTCAAAAGACACTTAACTCTTCACAGGAATCTGGCACTCGGACTAACGTTGACAGACTGATATGCAAATGGGATTATTATTATTACTTTGCTCCTTCTGAAGTGGAAGACGACATGATTTATGGATATTGGCTCAAAAGTACGTGTCTGGTCCTTGGATGAAACAATGAAGATCTAAGCGACTGGAAGCTTCCGCAGGGCTATATATCCACCAGAGGCCGGACATATTTCTTGCTCATATAAACTAACTGATAAAAGTTATATTGGTCCCTTGTTAGCTAGCCGATATTAAATGTTATGGCTTCACATGCCGTGAATTGTAAAGCACTTTCTAATGGAGACAGACAGTCTTTTTAAAGAGACAGGGTGATCTATTAGCGAAGGGATATTAAGGCACTGAAAAACGTTTTTTTCCCCCCTCTTCTCCATCTCTTCCATCATGCAGCAGCTGTAATATGGAGACGGTGTCTTTTGCAGCCAATGTAGCTCTGGATGAATGCAGGAGAAATTGTGGAATTGTTCCGTGATCCCAATTTTCACAGAAGGAAGTAGGTCTGTGCATTTTATATCTCATCTTTATGTCGCTACCTTGATTTGTAATCTTCTTTTTTTATTTTAAGAAATGCCTCCCCCCCCCCACCTTTAAATTAGAATCCTTTTACTACAATCAGAATCCTTATAACACATTTCAAAATAATAATACCTTTTTACAGTTAGACCACAGTGAGGTTGTGACCATGTTATTATGCTGGTTATTAACCATTATTGTTCAATTATGACTAAATTGCTGCTGTTGCGGGTGTCATTAGAAGACAAATGACCTGCTTTCCCAGAATTGTTCCAGCTATACTTTATTGCTAATAAATAGTGCCTCTCTCTCTCTCTCTCTCTCTCTCTCCCTCTCTCTCTCTCTCATACACACACACACACACACACACACACACTTAACTTTGGTGATTATTCAAGGAGAACTTTATTCTGTGTAGTGTCTTTGCAACTATTGTACATCAATCTTTCTTTCTCGCCCCCTTCATTTTATCCTAACGCCTCTGTATTACATTGAATGAAAACAATTTCTACAAAGGTAACTTTCTCTGCATTGAAATGTGGCTGATCCTTGGTATCATTTTGGTATACCGAGTTCAAACTCACTTATTTTGTCTGCCCGTTGAAGTAACTCTATCGGTTGTTGACTTTTGTTCTGATGTGTTGAGGCTTTGGACTTTGTAAAAACGCATTAAGCTTGTATAACATCATGCATTGTTTTTATCCCCCCCCCCTCTTTCTTTTTTTAACCTTGCCACTTTAAGATAAAGGGTAAGTTTTGAAACCCTTTCAGTGAATAATATTTTAAGAAACTGCACCGTAGATGTCTATGGGTCTGTCTCTGCCATCGAGATAAAAAACAAACAGGATTTCTCGGATCTCGAATGTTACACAAGAAACACACACACACACCCCCCGCTATAGGTTCTATCACTCGCTTAATATTCAGAATAGATCCTTGTAAGCTTTTATCTAACTTAATTTTTTTATGAGCCAAGGTGGCGCAGTGGTTAAATGCAGCACTGCAGGCTACTTCAGCTGACTGCAGTTCTGCAGTTTGACTGTTCAAATCTCACCGGCTCAGGGTTGACTCAGCCTTCCATCCTTCCAAGGTGGGTAAAATGAGGATCCGGATTGTTGTTGGGGGCAATATGCTGACTCTGTAAACCGCCTAGAGAGGGCTGAAAGCCCTATGAAGCAGTATATAAGTCTAACTGCTATTGCTATTACTGCTATTATGAGAAGAGAGAAGGAAAGAGAAGTGAAGAGAAGAGACAGAGTTAGATACAGATTAACAGAGTTGGAAGGGACCTTGTAGGTCATCTAGTCCAACCCCCCCCCCCATCCAAACAGACCCGACATCATTTCTGATGGCAGTCCAGTCTCTTCTTGAAAGCTTCCAGTGATGAAGCTCCCACAACTTCATCAGGGAAGGGAAGGGAAAAAGAGGAGGGGAGGATAGTGTAGGATAGAGGAGAAGAAAAGAAAAAAGAAGAGAAGAAAATGGAAGGGGAAAAGAGGAGAGGAGGAAAGGGAAGGGAAGAGGAGAGGAGCCTCTAAGTAGCATAGGCCTGGCTTTCTTCATACACAGGCTGTAAATGTTTTACTTTGATTTGAGATACATGACAATAAATTAGGAGGTATTTATCAAAGCCGCTTTGTTGCATTGCTGACAAAAGCTGCTCTTTGCATAAATTACTGCATTATACAAATACACTTAGCTGGATCTTGTTTCTTTGATGTTGGCGAACAGATTTATGTTCAGTGGCTTTTTTTTTATTTATCTGCCCTATTCACCTCAACAAGAGCCGGACATATTCCTCAATTAGTTCCATACTTCTAGAAATGACATATATATCTCACATCTTAGAAACAAAGAAATTTAAACAAAAAAGGGAAGAGGGAGCGCAGAAAATCAAGCTTCCTTTCTCCCCCACTTGTGAGTCTAAAACTACTGTACACCATCAAGAGTAAATATTTAGACAAGAATTGTGTCTTTGAAATCTTTGTTCCCAAAACACTTTGAAAACTAGTTAAGTAAGCTATTTTCTTTCTCCCTCCCTCTCTCTCTCTTTCTCTCTTTAAATATATATATATATATATATATATATATATATATATATATATATATATATATATATATATATTAAAAAAGCATTACAGAAAGGCTTCATTACCAGACTAAGCAAACATCTCTTTCAGCAAATACTTGATATTGAGAAAGAAAGAAAGAAAGAAAGAAAAAAGAAAGAAAGAAAGAAAGAAAGAAAGAAATGAGGGAGGGAGGGGAAGGGAAGGGAAGGAATGAAGGAATGAAAGAGACAGAGGCATTGAATTTAATTTGTTCAGAACCTGATATGAAAATCCAACCGGCTTTCATTATCCCAGGAGCAGAACATATACTTGATATTGGGAAAGAAAGAAAGAAAGAAAGAAAGAAAGAAAGAAGGGAGGGAGGGAGGGGAAGGGAAGGAAGGCAGGAAAGAAGGAAGGAATGAAGGAACGAAGGAATGAGACAGAGGCATTGAATTTAATTTGTTCAGAACCTGATATGAAAATCCAACCGGCTTTCATTATTCCAGGAGCAGAACATATACTTGATATTGGGAAAGGAAGGAAGGAAGGAAGGAAGGAAGGAAGGAAGAAAGAAAGAAAGAAAGAAAGAAAGGAGGGAGGGAGGGAATGGAAGGGAAGGAAGGCAGGAAAGAAGGAATGAAGAAATGAGACAGAGGCATTGAATTTAATTTGTTCAGAACCTGATATGAAAATCCAACCGGCTTTCATTATCCCAGGAGCAGAACATATACTTGATATTGGGAAAGAAAGGAAGGAAGGAAGGAAGGAAGGAAGGAAGGAAGAAAGAAAGAAAGAAAGGAGGGAGGGAGTGGAAGGGAAGGAAGGCAGGAAAGAAGGAACGAAGGAATGAGACAGAGGCATTGAATTTAATTTGTTCAGAACTTGATATGAAAATCCAACCAGCTTTCATTATCCCAGGAGCAGAATATAACTTATTCCATCAAGATTGTTCCTTATTACAGTACTCAGATTCTAGAAAATGTTTCTTCCCTCCATCCCTTTAATTATGACCTTTCTGACGGTCAACAAAATTATTATTTTTAATGCTGCTTTTTATCCTCTACCAATGTTTCGATTCCTCTCCCACTTTCTCATGGCTGTTTTTAATGCTTTTTTTAAAAAAAAGTAATAACTGGGAAGATTTGAAGCAGCAATTTTTTGCTTCAAAAATAAATAAATCCTAATTTTGAAATCAGCTATCCCACTTCAGCCTATAAAAGCTGAAATGCCTTAAAACAAACGCAAATGTTTGTGCACAACCGCACACTTCTCGGAGGTTCACACAATCATTATAAAATGAAATGGGATTTGGTTTTTTGCTTTTGTTTTTAAAGAGGAATAAGGAGAGAGGGGAAAAAGGAGTGAATGCAAATCAGCTTTGCAGGAGAAGGGGATATATACAAACTGCATATATTCAGGGAGTAATTCACAATCTCTCCATAGGAAGCTGCCAAGCTAAATACCAACATATTCACTCTGTAAAGCGGATTCTCCCATTTGGGAATTCTTTGGGAATGGATGAGCAAACCTGCTACTTTCGGCACTCTGCTGATCCTGCCAGAATCGCTTAATTCAATTAGACAGCCGCATGTGAAAATGTAAATATGCTATATTTGTTAACTTTGCCTAAAGTCATTTACGGGGCACCTACATGCAAGGTTGTGCAAGTGTTAGCGAGCGAGTGTGTTCTCCCAGCTATGTATCCTTCTTTTTTAAAAAAAAAATGAATAAAATTTTTTAAAAATGGCACAGGGAGCTTTGTATCTGAATTCAGTAAAGCGGATTTTATTCTGATTTATTTATTTATTGCAGGAGCCCTGTTCAAAATGTAATAAGGACTTGCTATACAGAGAAGGGGGGGTGGAGGGAGGGAGGGAGAAAGAGAGGGAGGAGGGGGAAGAGGAGAAGGAAAAAGAAGAAGAAGAAGAAGAAGAAGAAGAAGAAGAAGAAAGATGATAGCAGAGGTGGGTTCCTACTGGTTCAGTGATATGTTGACCTGGGTCACAGAGCCGGTAGTGACACAGGCTGGCCACACCCTTGAATCACTTCACTGGTCGCTGCTGTCGTCATCACCATCTTTTTTTTAGTTTTGTGAATGCGCAGAACAATTTCCATTGAACTGTGCATGTGCGTACAGCACACATCCAGTGTGCATCCAGTGTGTATGCCCATGAGTGAACTGGCAGTAACACCAGTTAGAACCCACCTCTGGGCCTGGATGATAGATAGATAGATAGATAGATAGATAGATAGATAGATAGATAGATAGATAGATAGATAGATAGATGGATGATGGGTACATACGTAGGTAGGTAGGTAGGTAGGTAGGTAGGTATGTAGGTAGGTAGGTAGATGATAGATAGATAGATAGATAGATAGATAGATAGACAGACAGACAGACAGACAGACAGACAGACAGACAGACAGACAGATAGATAGATAGATAGATAGATAGTGGGTAGGTAGGTAGATGATAGATAGATAGATAGATAGATAGATAGATAGATAGATAGATAGATAGATAGATAGGTAAGTAGGTAGATTGATTGATCAGAGGCCTTATTACATCAACTGTTTCCATCAGGGCTCCTGCAATAAATAAATAAATCAGAATAAAATCCAATTAATAGAGAATATTTTGCCAATTATGTGTGTGTGTGTGTGTGTGTGTGTGTGTATGTAGAAATGTGAGCGAGCCTTTCACAGCAAACCCCTGGATTCACATCCAGCAGACCAAGGAATCCCATACAAGCCTTCCATTCAAGAACTTTATTAAGGGAGCCAAAGGGGGAGGGAGAGAAATGAAAGAAAAAAAGAAAAGAAATACCCTAACTACTTTGTGGGCGACAGCAGGAGAACTTTTGGGAGCAATTCTATTTTTTCTCTTTTTTGGTGGGGGGCGGGAGAGTGGGGCGGGGGGAAGAGTCAAAGAATTACGCCGTTGCTCCTTGTCAGCCCATTAAAAAAAATACGGCTGGCATTATGGCTATTGGAACCATGTGTGCAAAGGAATTTTTTTTTTTTTTTTGCTTTTGGTAAAGACATTCCAAATATTGTCCCAGAGCCAAACACTTTGGTGTTAGCCTAATTTAAGCAGTATGTTGGAATCGACTTGCAAGCCTTTGATCAGAAGGGGATGCTTTGCTACAAATTGAAGTAACCCAGTCTCTCTCTCTCCCTCTCTCTTTTCCTTCCCAAGGAATCGGGCTGTAAGGTTTACTGAATTAAATGCCTCATTGAATGCAACTCGTACATAAAAAAAGAAAGGGGCAGTTAGCAAAACGAGAGCAAGGAATTTTATTTTTATTTTTTTATTTTTACCTGGTGGGCAGGCCTGCTCTCTCTCTCTCTCTCTCTCTCTCTCTCTCTCTCTCTCTCTCTCTCTCTCTCTCTCTCTCTCTCTCTTTATCTATCTATCTATCTATCTATCTATCTATCTATCTATCTATCTATCATCTATCTATCTATCTATCTATTTAAAAAAGAGGTCTTATTTGCCCACTGTGATGATTGCTTTTAAACTTAACCCATACTGGGTGCCCGCTATTCCACTTTGCCCTTTGGCTGTTTGCGCTGACGTTTTAAATCAGCGCACATGTTACAAGCGGGGAGGACATCACCCAATTGTGAAACTGTGTAATAAGGAACACATTGGAATTCTAAGCTAAAATAATTTCTTTACTATTTTTTTTTTAGGAAGAAAATATAAATTACCCCTTGGGGTTTCTTCCCCTCACCCCCTTGTTGCCGTTAAAAGAGGCCAATTTGCATCAGAGAGGACCATTGATGAAAGGTTTTGGCCAACATTCTAGTTAGTTAGTTTGTTTGTTTGTTTGTTTGTTTGTTTCTTTCTTTCTTTCTTTCTTTCTTTCTTTCTTTCTTTCTTTCTTTCTTTCTTTCAGTTTTATTCCTCCCTACTGTTTTTGCAGCTAGACTTCTTCCCCCACCCCACCTATACGTATATGCATAGGACTGGAGTTTCTTCTCATTTTTATGAATTAAAATCTTTCGAACTGTGGATAATATAAACCATTATATTATATTATTTCCTTTTCTTTCTTCCTTCCCTCTGTTCTTCCTTCCTTCCTTCCTTCCTTCCATCCTTCCATCCCATCTTTCTTGTGTTTCTCTTCTTCCTTCCTTCCTTTCTTTGTCTTCCTTCCTTCCCTTCCTTTCCCCTTCCCTCCTTAATCCATCCATCCCATCTTTATTTCTCTTTCTCTTTTCTTTTTTTCTTTTTCTTTCTCATCTTCCTTCCCTTTCCTTCCTTCCCTCCTTCATCCATCCTCTTTCTTGTCTTTCTCATCTTCCTTCCTTCCTTCCCTTGCCCTTCCTTCCCTTCCTTTCCCCTTCCCTCCTTAATCCATCCATCCCATCTTTCTTTCTCTTTGTCTTTCTCTTTCTCTTTCTCTTTCTCTTTTCTTTCTTTCTTTCTTATCTTCCTTCCCTCCTTCATCGATCCCATCTTTCTTGTTTTTCTCTTCTTCCTTCCTTCCTTCCTTCCTTCCGTTCCTTGTCTTCCTTCCTTCCCTTGCCCTTCCTTCCCTTCCTTTCCCCTTCCCTCCTTAATCCATCCATCCCATCTTTCTTTCTCTTTTTTCTTTCTTTCTTATCTTCCTTCCCTTTCCTTCCTTCCCTCCTTCATCCATCCCATCTTTCTTTCTCTTTCTCTTCTTTCCCTTCCTTCTTTCCCTTCCTTCCTTCCTTTCTTCTTTCTCAGAGACAGAGAGAGCTAGAATTGCACAAAGGCCAACCTGCACCTGGCATGCTGCTTGTGTAGGTTGTTGTTGAAGACACCCTACCAGTGAAGCTGTCAAAACAATCCCAATAATTTTTCTACTTCTACCCACCCTCTTTCTTGTTGTTCCTCCCTCCCTCCCTCTGCCTTTAAGCCTGAGTGAAGGCTTCCTTTGGCATGTCTCACGCTTGCATTCCCCCCCCTTTCCGGCTCCCCTTTATTTACAAGATAGACTAATGTTATTTAAAATGACAGATCCATTAAGCATTGCCTGTTCACTAAACGAGAGAGAAAACAGGTATCCTACAGCTCCAGAAAATCCATCCATCTTGCTCAAAGCGACTGACTCCCTGTACCAAGTTGCAGCAAATATATACTTGGCGGGATTCAAGAAGAAAATCCAAAGTATTTAATCAAGAACGGTGTTGTTGTTGTTGTTGTTTTTAAATAGAAGGAAAATTATTCCAACCAAAATGGAATAAATAAGTGGATTCCCTCCCCCCCACTCCCCTCCCCGGCCTGCAATATTGCTATACAGCAGGAAGAGTTTTTAATTTCCTTAAGTTCATTTCCAGCCTCCCTGGGAAGTGCTTGTCTAAGGAATATTGTGCCGATAGAAAGAATTTAATTTATTAAAAACTAAACAGGAGCCAGCAAAAACACTAAGCGAAATATTTTGCCTGGGGTACTCTCCCCAATGAATAATGCTGCCACAGGTAGAGAGGGGGGGGGGAGAGAGAGAGAAAGGAGGAAAGGCTTCACTGAACACCATTAGTTGAGTTTCCGTTAAAATTGCAATCGTTATGCCCCACCCGCCTGCTTCCAATCGATTGATATATATATATATATATATATATATATATATATATATATATATATATATATATATGTGTGTGTGTGTGTATGTGTGTGTGTATATGTGTGTATGTGTGTGTGTGTGTGTGTGTGTGTTTGTGTGTGTGTTTGTGTGTGTGTGTGTCTATGTTTCAGTATAACTCTGGAACGCCTTGAGCAAACCAAACTCAACCAAACTTGGTACACAGATGACTTACTCTCTGGAGACAAATACTGGGGGGGGGGGGCAGACACCCCTAGCACCCGTTGGGGTGTGTGTTCTGTTAAGATATAGCCTGTTGTGCCTTCAAATGGCTTCTACTGTACTGCCTTAAAATGGCTTCTACTGTACAGCACAGTGGAGTTGCCATGATAATGGCTTCACAGTACTCCATAAAGGGGCTCCCTCTGGTAAGGTAGAAAATCTAACATTAGAAATTACGTTTGGTCGGGACATCTTCCTCCTATAAATAAATACCCAGGCAACGCCGGGTTATCGGGATTGGGATAGGGTCTCCTGCCTGAGCAGGGGAGGTTGGACTAGAAGACCTCCAATGTCCCTTCCGACTTTGTTATTCTGTGAACCGGTGGTCTTTCCGGAAGAGCCTGCAGAAAGAGGAGCTGGAAGGATTCTGAACAATTGCACCCAGGAGCTGCTCCAAGAACTCTGCAATTGTTTAACTCCTCCACCCAGTCTCTGACACAGCCCCCGCGATCCAGCCTCCTGATCTACCAAAGCACCGGTGACGTTAAGGGGGGAGCCAAAGGCAGAGTGGTGGAGCATCTGATTGCTTGGGAGAACCACTTGCTTGTGAGTAAATAGGGAGTAGATTGACTGCTGCCAAATAACCCAGAGCTGATCAGGGGTTGATAAATTAGGGTGGAGGCTGGAAGTGTCTGGTTTAAAACTTCTAATAAGAACGATGGAACACGTTGGAGGCTCTGCTGCAACTGCTTGGCCTTGAACCTCCTTTGAACATGGCTTCCAAATTTTGGTTGCTAGCTATTCCTCCATCTTTTGAATCTTGACTACTGGCCCAAAACTCTACTCTCTTGGTTCACCAACAGGATTGTTCCTTCTTTGGTCTAGTGGTGAAGGCATTAGACTAGAAACCAGGAAACAGGGAGTTCTAGTCCTGCCTTAGCAAAAAAAGCCCAGTGGGTGACTTTGGACCAACCACCAGGAGAAGTTGAGTTCTAGTCCCATCTTAGGCACGAAAGCAGCCGATTGACTCTGGGACAACCACTAGGAGAAGTTGAGTTCTAGTCCTCCCTTAGGCATAAAAGCTGGCGGGGTGAATCACCAGGAGATGGTGAGTTCTACATTTGTCAACTGTTTATCTCAGTAATGAGATTTGGGTGGAGGAGGAAAAGAAGGAAGGAGGAGGAGAAAGAAGAAGAAAGAAGAAGGGAAGAGAAGGAGCAGAGTGATTGTTTGAATTTTGGGAGGACAGCATTATGGTGTTTAGGAGTGCAAAAGTGTTTTGGGGGTGTTTTTTTAAACGTGTATTTTATTATTTATTTGTTTGATTCTTATCCGCCTGTTTTATATAATACAGGCTGCTGTATATGTTTTTCTAATAAATAATGACACAATATGTTACACAGTTGGGCTGGAACTTAATCTGATCCTAAGACTGTTTCTCATCCTCAAAACTTCACAAAAGCCCAGCCCTATTCTTAAGCTGCGGGGATAAAATAAATCCCGAATACAATTCAGACAACATAATAAAACAGACCAGTTTCAAAGAAATTATTAACAGGATGAATCCCAATACGGCTCTAGAAACAGAAGATGAATCACGAGAGAAGAGAAAGCTATTTATGGTAGAGAGAATTAAGAAGGGGGGGGAATTGTCCCAGCTACTTTATTTTTTCTCAGAGTGAACATTTTTTTTTATAAATTTATTTTATTTTATCAATTTCATATATACATTCACAATTATATGATCTCATAACTGTTATTAATAATATGTATTTATAACAATTTTTCCCTACTGTTAACAATATACTTGAGGATTGCTTTTTTAACATCCCATAGATCCATCTTATCTTACAACAGTCCTACTTCTTCTTCCCTCCCTCCCTCTTTCCTTCCCTTGTTTCTTCTCTCCTACTCCCCTTCCTTCCCTCCCTCCTTCCCCTTCCCTCCTTCTCTCCTTCCCTCCTTCCTTACCTCCTTCCTTCCCTCCTTTCTTTTCTCCTCTCCTTCCTTCCCCCTTCCTTCTCTCCTACATTCCCTCCTTCCTTCTCTCCTTTCTTCTCTCCTTCTCTTCTTCCTTCCCTCCTTCCTTCCCTCCTTTCTTCTCTCCTTCTCTCCTTCCTTCCCTCCTTCCTTCCCTCATTGCTTCTTTCCCTCCTTCCCTCCTTCCTACCCCCCTTTCTTCTCTTTCTTCTCTCTTTCCTTCCTTCCTTCCTCCTCTCCTTTCCCTTCTCTCCTTCCCCTTCCTCCCCTTTACCCTTCCCCTCTTCTTCCCATTCCTCCCCTCTTTCCTACTCTTACATTCCCTCCCATTCTTCCTATTTTTTTCCTCAGAGTGAACATTTGCGTCCCCTGCAGAAACTCAGCCCATCAGCCAGAATCTTTCAGGAAAAAAATTTGGCAGTGTTATCATTTATTAAAGAATGAAAAGAAGGCAATTGCCCCTTAATGGCAGAATTTTCAGGCAGCGTTTCCAGGGAAGCTGGAAATCCATCCGTCCATCAAGCTGAACGGACATATTGCAAATATGCCACTGGAATTGATGCCACAGAAAATAAATTTAGAGAGAGGCATGGGTGAGGTTTCCATTTCTGTTATTTTATTTTGTTCTGCGGATTGGCAAAAGTGAACAATGACCTCATGCCATCATAACTTTGCCAACTGTTCATTTTCTTGCTACACCTTTATGTCGCTGTATCACAGCTTATATTTTTTTAAAAAATCTTCCTATGATTTTAAAAAAATCATTTTAAATGCAAACAAAGCCAAAAAAAGAGGAGGGATTTTTTTTAAAAAAAAAACATGCTTTGTTCTGACATTTTCCATCAACAAATTGCCATACAGAAAAACAATTTCCAAGCATTGTATGCTGCTTATTATAATCAAATATCTGGGTTTCCCCCGCCCTTCGCATCCTTCTCGTAACAATTAGTAGTAACAGTGTAGTACATAGCTTAGGCAGAGCTGGATATTCTAGATCATAAACCCCAAAATGATTAAATCGTGTCATTTTGCTTAGTAATCCTCAATCTTGATTTTCAGCTTTCTTTTTCAGGAAATGACACAAATAATTTTTGTTCCAGCAGATATCACCTGGTCTACTTTTTCTAATGTAACCTTTTCTCTTGTTGTTTGTGTGGGAGTGGATGGATGGATGGATAGAAGATGGATGGATGGAAGACGGATGAGTGAAGATAGAGCCGAGGTGGCGCAGTGGTTAGAGTGCAGTACTGCAGGCCACTTCAGCTGACTGCTATCTGCAGTTCGGCTGTTCAAATCAAACCGGCTCAAGGTTGACTCAGCCTTCCATCCAAGAGCCGAGGTGGCGCAGTGGTTAAATGCAGCACTGCAGGCTACTGCTAGATCAGCAGTTCAGCGGTTCAAATCTCACCGGCTCAGGGTTGACTCAGCCTTCCATCCTTCCGAGGTGGGTAAAATGAGGACCCGGATTGTTGGGGGCAATATGCTGACTCTCTGTAAACCGCTTAGAGAGGGCTGAAAGCCCTATGAAGCGGTATATAAGTCTACTGCTACTACTGCTATATAAGTCTAACTGGTATTGGTATTGCTAGATACACCAGGTGTGTGAAGATATCTGATAACACTTGTCCCAAAGGTGCTTTTTTCAAGAAGCAACTGGACTCTTATTATTTTTTCTTGATCACATTTTGCTTCTTATCCACGAAGCTTCTTCAGTTGTGACAGAAGAGGAGGAGGTGGTGAGGTCCTTGGTGCTCTCTGAGCTTGGTGGTTTTCTTGCAGACGTTTCATTACCCAAACTAGATAACATCATCAATGCTAGTTACTAGTTCAACAGTAGCACTGATGATGTTACCTAGTTTGGGTTAATGAAATGTCTGCAAGGAAGAAAAAAACCAAGCTCAGAGAGAGCACCAAGGACCCATCTCCTCTTCCATATATCCCAATCCATCTTCTACCAGCATTTGAACAGCAACTGAGACTCTCTCTTTTTCCAACCGAAGGAAGATCTTCTTGTCAAGGGATTACCTGATCATCTCCTGAGTCTGATTTCAAGTCTCTTGCTTTACTACAAGTAAAGCAAGTGTCACTGAAAATTTCTCCTACAATCTAACACACTGAGAAAAACACAGCAGCTATAGGCATCCAGGAAGCCATGCTCATCTAGATATATAAAAGCCAAATATCACTCACTCATCACGAAAACTCCAGAACCATAAAGTCTACAAACTTGAAATTTGGCACGTATATTCCTCTTGGCTTCTAGGTACTTGCTAAGAAAGGATTTTTCACAATGACCATCAGATCATTAATATTTCTTATACAGTAATTAACACACTCTGATGCTAAGGAGTTCCACTCCCCCTCCCCGCCTGAAAAGAACTCTTTTCCAACTGCCAGTTGCCTCACATTCTGTTACCTCAATTCAAACTGGCAGACATTCCACTCCTTCACTCAAGAACAGTCCAGGGCCCCTTACAGTACATGATCTGATGCTAAGGATTTCTACTCCCCCTCCCCACCTGAAAGTAACTCTGTTCCAACTGCCAGTTGCCTCACATTCTGTTACCCCAGTTCAAACTGGCAGATGTTCCTCTCCTTCACTCAGGAGCGGTCCAGGGCTCCTTATAGTACTAAACGTCGAAACTTCACCAAAATGTCTACACCTTCCACGTATGGAACTGCTTCCAGACTCACGGTGGCGGGAGCAACATTCCCTTACGTGTTTCCATCACTGACCACCACTGAGCCAATGGATTGTGAAGCGAATTTCTCCCGCATAGCCCGATCACATAGTTTCATCACAAAACACAGGTATCCGGCTAGTATTCTATATCTTGCTTCCTAAAGTGCTTCATAAGTTAACCACCATTGAAGTCATCCATTTTATCCAATCACTACTGGACAAATTGCCTTTTTAAAATGTTTTTTGGGGGGGATCTATTTGTCATTTATCAGTAGCTCTTTGTTTAGTCTTTAAGGAACTCTTACCACCCAAATGCAGACATGTTGTTATTGCCCCGCGTCATTAATGGCAATAACCTGACCTTAGCGTAGCCTGACGTTTTCTAGGCTGTTCTTTGAGATTCAGCTACCCCTCAGGCTGTTTAAATGTTTACACGGAGAAAATCATTCATAATTGATTTGTTTAAATTGTGCCTTCTTGCCAGGCCATTAAAAAAAAGGGGGCAATATTAATTAGCAACGGTTTGAGAGAAATCTAGAGGAAGTAAATCATTTGATTCCTTTAATTGTTTTTTTTCCCCAAAAAAGCTTTTAGTAGTTTACTAGATATAACAAATGATGCCTACATAAATCAGAGGTAAGGTTTTGGGGAAGGGATGCAGTGGATCAGTGGCTAAGACGCTGAGCTTGTCGATCAGAAAGGTCGGCAGTTCGGCGGTTCGAATCCCTAGCGCCGCGTAACAGAGTGAGCTCCCGTTACTTCGCTTCTGCCAACCTAGCAGTTCGGAGGCATGTAAAAAATGCAAGTAGAAAAGTAGGAACCACCTTTGGTGGGAAGGTAACAGTGTTCTGTGCGCCTTCGGCGTTTAGTCATGCCGGCCACATGACCACGGAAACGTCTTTGGACAGTGCTGGCTCTTCAGATTTGAAACGGAGATGAGCACCACCCCCTAGAGTCAGGAACGACTAGCACATATGTGCGACGGGAACCTTTACCTTTGGGGAATACCTTACTTTCTTCCCCCTCTCTGCTCCCCCTTTCTACATCCTGTCTTCCCTCCATCCTTTTCTACTCTCCTTCCCCTTCCTTTCTCCTTCTCCTCTCTCCCCTTACCACTCCTCCTTATACACCTCATCTTCCCCCCTCACCCTCTCTCCTGTCCCTCTCCTCCTATCTTTCTTCTCTCCTCTGCTTCCCACTCTTCTACATCCTGTCTTCCCTCCATCATTTTCTACTCTACTTCCCCTTCCTTTCTCCTTCTTCTCTCTCCCATTACCACTCCTCCTTATACACCTCATCTTCTCCCCTCACCCTCTCTGCTATCCCTCTCTTCCTATCTTTCTTCTCTCCTCTGCTTCCCACTCTTCTACATCCTGTCTTCCCTCCATCCTTTTCTACTCTACTTCCCCTTCCTTTCTCCTTCAAAGGCAACTTGGAGAGTGTCTGCATTTGCATTTCTGCCTGAAAATATTTCAGTCTTCCTCTCTGATTTGCCGAAACAAAATTCACCAGTTGTGAAACGCTGAACGCCAGCAGAAAGTCCTAATTAAGTCCACTTGTTCTGTCAGAGAATGAAAGAATAATATGGGATGTCCTTCGTTACCTTAGACAAGATTAGTTTTAATACAAGGTATGTAATTATGTCAATTATAGAGCTCGCTCCAACCAAATAAATGGAAGGGAATGTGAAGTTGTTTGTCTTGTTATATGGAAGAACATGTTTTACTATCTATAAACATCCCAAAACAATAATTGGGTTGGTTTTTGTATGTGTGTGTGTTTGTGTGTGTGTGTGTGTGTTGTTTTTTTAAGCTACTGAAAATAATCTAAGCTTTATGCTAATCCGGGTGCATTTAAAATTGATATCTCCTCTTCTGTTTTTTTGCGGTGCTAAAAATATGGTCCAGCTTTCGTTCGTACAAGCTTTATCCAGAAAATTTCGACTCCTTTGGCTGGGAACAATGTCATCACCTTGAATGACCCCTTTTCCCTATTTCATATGATGAAGATGTTTTGGCTCCTGAAACATGGGTCCTGTGATAGCTAAATTAGGGAGCTGCAGCTTGGTCTTCTCCAAACCAGGATAGGAGAGCGATTGTCAGGCGCAAGAAATCGGGAACCAGAGTTGTTGAAATGAGTACGAGTTACTTCCGTGCTATCTCTTTACAAGAATCTGAACTACTAATGGTCAAGGCAAATCTGCGGGAGATAAGAGTCAGTGGAATTCAAGCAGGGCTGGATCTGAATTCATCTCTTGTGGGTGCAAAGGGACTCCAAACTGATAACACGTTTGACTCCTCCCTCAGGCTCAGGCCTTGTCTTTTCCTCCAGCTATCGGCTTCAGAGTGGTTTCTACTTGTGTTTTTTATATGCTTTTGAACTGCTCGGTTGGCAAAAGCTGGGACAAGTAACGGGAGCTCATTCCGTTACACGGTGCTAGGGATTTGAACTGCCGAACTGCCGACCTTTCTGATTGACAAGCTGAGCATCTTAGCCACTGAGCCACCGCATCCCAACTAGCCATACTCAATGCTTGCAACCTTTCTTCCTACTGTATGTTTCCCCCTTCTGTCCCTTAATCATCTTCGTTGCTCTCTGGAAAGAGCGCAGAAAATCTATCTCTCTACGACTGAGGCAATGTTTGTTGTTCTCCTCAAAGACCCCTTTCTCTGCCCCGTTCCCTCTCTGTGGTTTCTCAAATGGCAGGTTTGCCGGGAACGTCACAGATGCCCCTCTGACTTTTCCCATGTCTCTGCCTCTCTCTGAACGGGAAGTGATTCCCCACTTTCAAAGTCAATCAGCATCTCGGTTTTAATCAGAGGGAGCTTTCAGCTTCTCTCGACTTAATTGCCCCCCTCCCCACCTCATGCATCCCAACTGCTTAAGATGAGGGGCTTTGGAATTTGAACCCGCAAAGGGAGCCTTTTGACATCCGATCTGCCCATCTCGGAGCGAGGGCCCTTGTAGATCTCAAGGTGCCTTGGAATTTCATTTAAGACTTAGGTTTGCCCCGGAAAAAAGAAAAGAAAAAAGGAAAACAATACCGCTCTGTTTCTATTGCCATTCATGTCAACTTTTGTTTCAGCCTAAAATAACACTTTTGCCCGGGGGCTGTTTTCTTAACACTGCTAAAGCTTCAGTGTGTGTGGGGGGAACCCAGTGGAAAATGTTTGTCTTGGGATTGCAATAGTCCAAGCTAATAAGGATGTGATGATGTATAGGTGAATTTCTACTCCTGAAGTCCTGTGTGACAGAAGGATTAGGCCTGCCCTTATCTCCTAAGACATCTGGATGAGTGTCTGGGTTTTCATTTCACAACGAAATCACCGGGGACTAGAGTTATGTTATGCGCTTATGAACAAAGTGGAATATCCCTCTTAAGAGAAGAGTGGATTACATTAGATAACTTTGCTCCAACCAGAGAACATTTGAGAATGTTGAGCGGAGGACAGAGGGCCCACTAATATAAACAAACAGGGGGCCTAAATTTGTGTCCCGTGTATTCTACATCTAAAGGCACCGGAGGGGTGAAATAGGACCGCATGGAAACGGAGCGATAAGGCTAAGCTGACTTTTAAAAGGGCAACATCAAACTGCCAACGACAACTAACCAGCCCTAAACTCCTCATGGCATGGCTAGTTCATCCCAGGGAATTCGCTGTTGGAAAAACAAAATCAGAGCCTGGATAATAACCTCAAGCTGCTGTTAAAAGATCTCTAAAGAAGAAGAGAAGGTTCCTGGCGGAGGGGGGGGGGGACACTCCGTTTGTATCTTTCTAGGGGTTTGAGTTCTTAAAACTTTGTGGTTTTCTCTTTGTCTTCCTCCTGGTTTGCTGCTATCTAGCTGTGTCTTTGAATGTGCAAAATTGTGGGTACTCAAAGAGAGGGAGTTTTTAGCTGCATCCACCTATAAATAGACTCTATCTATTATCTATATCTATCTATCTATCTATCTATCTATCTATCTATCTATCTATCTATCTATCTATCATCTATCTATCTATCATCATATATCAACTAATTATCTATCTTCAATCATTTATTTGTTTATGTGTTGGTTGGTGAGTTAAATTTATATACTGTAGCTGTCGATCTCATCCATCCATCCATCCATCCATCTATCTATTTTACTATCTATCTATCATCTATCTATCATCATCATATATTATCTATCTTCAATCATTTATTTGTTTATGTGTTGGTTGGTGAGTTAAATTTATATACTGTAGCTGTTCATCTCATCCATCCACCCATCTATCTATCTATTTTACTATCTATCTATCTATCTATCATCTATCTATCTATCTATCTATCTATCTATCTATCTATCTATCTATCTATCTATCCATCCATCCATCCATCCATTATCATCATCATGATCATCATGATCATGATCATATATTATCTATCTTCAATCATTTATTTATGTGTTGGTTGGTGAGTTAAATTTATATACTGTAGCTGTCCATCTCATCCATCCATCCATCCATCCATCCATCCATCTATCTATTTTACTATCTATCTATCTATCTATCTATCATCATCATCATCATCATCATCATCATCATCATCATCATCATCATATTATCTATTTTCAATCATTTATTTGTTTATGTGTTGGTTGGTGAGTTAAATTTATATACTGTAGCTGTTCATCTCATCTCATCCATCCATCCATCCATCCATCCATCCATCCATCCATCCATCTATCATCATCATCATCATCATCATCATCATCATCATCATATATTATCTATTTTCAATCATTTATTTGTTTATGTGTTGGTTGGTGAGTTAAATTTATATACTGTAGCTGTTCATCTCATCTCATACATCCATCCATCAATCCATCCATCTATCATCCATCCATCCATCCATCTATCATCATCATCATCATCATCATCATCATCATCATCATCATCATCATCATCATATATTATCTATTTTCAACCATTTATTTGTTTATGTGTTGGTTGGTGAGTTAAATTTATATAGCTGTTCATCTCACCTATCTATCTATCTATCTATCTATCTATCTATCTATCTTTCTTTCTTTCTTTCTTTCTTTCTATCTATCTATCTATCTATCTATCTATCTATCTATCTATTTAACATCTGTCTGTCTATCTATCACGGAATAAGATATAAAGCATTTCATGGACATTGTCATTTGAGGGAACTGAGTAGGAAAGATTTGTATTATTCAAAGAAAGAAAGGTTATTTGCAGGGGAAAAAATCCCTACTACATACAATACATATCCATCATGTAGAACATTTCAAAGACAATTTCTTATCATCTATGCATAAGCCAAAAAGTGGCTTTATTTTTGTTTATGACAGACCACAAATGCCACACATTTCCGAGGATGTTTCATCCCAACAAATGCAATTCCACCTTTTCCACTTGAACCTTGGGACAATCTAGGAACTATGGATTCAGATGATGGTATCAACCGGTCCAGATAGGGCTGTTGAGTGGATGCTGAACAGGAAGAATGTCTTTTGAGTTGGTTGTCGCTTTGATGCAAGAACGAGAGGAGGCCCCAAATGATGTGAAAAATGCTGTTATGCGTGTGAGCGACCACAGCTTCCATTGTGCACACAATCAGCAGGTGTCCCTCCCTAATACTGAAATTACTAAGGGGAGAATCCTAATTGGAGAGTGTTTCAGGACAACTGTGGGAGGCTGTGGATGTCTGTGCCAAGTCTCTCCCCATTCTGGGCTGTTTGTAAGTCAGGCTTTGCAAATGCTTTGCAAATGCTCAGCCCTTCTAAACACGCTCACACAATTTTCCTGGGAAGATAGAATCTGCTTCCATTGTAGCCAAGTTGTGAAACCATGCTTTCCCAAAATACAATCTTTTTAAAAAAAATCTTCTGCTTTTGGCAGATAATAAGAGATAATCAGGCTGCTCCTAATGTTAGGTTTGCTGGATCTACTACTGGTGACAACTTTTGATGGTTTGTAACGAGATTGTTGTAACAAAGCTTTCCTAGCCACATATGAATTGTATCGCTCTTGCAACTGGTTTACCTGCAGGTTTTTATTAGAATTATTGAGAAAGCATCTTGTTGAATATTCAAACATCTGTTTCAATCAGAACTGGACCTACTAGTTGAGAAAGGGGAGGAAATGTTCTTTTGGACACATTTTGGAGATACTTAGAGATTAGAAATCCTGGAATTGTCCCACGTCTATATACAGAGAGCAGGACTTGGCAACTTGAAGACAACTTGTCTTCTGCATTTCAATTTGCCTTTGTTTACCCTGAATAACAGCAGGGAACTTGTCCTAATTTAAAAGGTCTGGACTGTTGAAAATAGGTTAAGCAAGTTGATGAGCTTTTAATAGCACTTAGCTGCAAATCAAAACAGTCTACCGATAGATACAAATCCATGTTCTGTGAGCCATTTGTATGGTAGGTAGGTAGGTAGGTAGGTAGGTAGCAGGGGTGGGTTTCAACCGGTTCGCGGCGGTCCCTGCGAACCGGTTGGTCGGCGAACCCGGAAGTAAGTAACTTCCGGGAACGGCGAAGGGCCCGCCCGCCCGCCCGCGCTCCTTACCCGGTTTTGACAAGTTCTGCGCTTCCACGCATGCACAGGACGCATACAGCGCCTGCGCGATCCTCCAGGAGCAGCTGGAGCATCGCACAGATGCTAGTATGCATGCGTACGCCGCGCGTGAGCATGAGGACACTGCCGCCCCCGTTCCAACCGAACCTACCTACCAGGGGTGGGTTTCTCGCCCCGTTCCAACCGGTTAGGTAGGGTGGGTGGGTGGATAGGTAGGTAGGTAGGTAGGTAGGTAGGTAGGAAGGAAGGAAGGAAGGAAAGGAAGGAAGGAATTGTTCTCCTCACAGAGACAACAATTAATCAGTAGAATGGATTGCCTCCAGAAATTGTAAGTGCTCCCACATTGGAGGTTTTAAAGAGGAGTTTGGACAACCATTTGTTTGAAATGATAGGGTTCCTGCCTGAGCAGGGAATTAAAGTAGAAGACCTCCAAGGTCCCTTCTGACTTTTGTTAGAAGGAAGGAAGGGGAAGGGAGGGAGGGAGGGAGGGAGGGAAGGAAGGAAGGAAGGAAGGAAGGAAGGAAGGAAAGAAGGAAGGGAGTATGTTCAAATATCATTAGCAGTTTTTCATCATCCTCTTCCCCCTGTTGGCTTTCAAGAGTTCTGGTTTGCTTTGTCATGAATTCGACTCATTTAAGGCTTATCCATTCAGTTCCTTGTACTTCTTTGGAATGTTGCTTGACAGAGCAAACCAATCCAAACTAAACCTGAATCATCAAGCCAACCCCCCTGCCCCCGCCCCCGCCCCCAGTGAGAATTAAAAGAAAAAGAAAGAAGCTAGCTGAACCAACGCCAAAACTTCACAGAGCTGTAGCTGGGCCCCAGACAAGCTGGAAACGGTAAATATGGATCTGAGAACAGTGTAAAAAGGATTAGCGATCTTTGTCCCACGAAAGAGGGAGAGACAAGAAAAGGAGGCGCCTCCCAGCGGGTCCCATACAAGGAAAGATCAACTGATCAAAGTCACTTAGATCAGTTTGCAAATATGCTAATCTCCCTGTTTACCCAACAGTGTCAGTGCTTGCTATACATCACAAAGAAGAAACTGTACGGGGGAAGATTAATTAATACCTCGGCCTGTGAGCATTTGTAAATAGCTCTTTTCTCTCTTCCTGTATTTGAACAGCTTCAAGTGAGGTATGTGCTGAAAAAAAGAGAGAGAGAGAGAGAATGAATTTAAGACATCTGAATGACAGTTCTTTCTGTAACATGACACACGCCTATGGAACGCACCAAAAGGCGAAGGCATACCTTGGTAGTTTCTTGATCTGGAACAAAAGTTCTCTGCACAAGAATTCTTCAGGGTCTACTGGATTGACCGTCCCATCAATATTTTGGACCACAAATCCAAGAGCCATTGGTTGGGGAATTATGGGGACCTGGAGGAGGCTTTGAGTGGAGGCCCACAGAAGTCAATGTAGTTTTGGGAGCACAATGTTGTGTTTGGGTCTCTGCAAAGTAGTGTATCTTCTTCTGATACTACTGGCAGTCTTGCAATGTAGGCCCAACAGAGAGGATGATGTTCTTAAGCTTAAGTAGGAGGTTTGGTGTCAGTATCAGGGGATACTAATCATTAGATTCACTGCTTTCTTCTCCTTCTCTTTCTCCTTCTTTTTCTCCTTGACTTCACCTCTCTTCCCTCCATTCTCCTTCTCTTTCTTCTCTCTGACTGCATCTCCTTTTCCTTCTCCTTTTCCTTCTCTCTGACTTCATTCCTTCTCCTTCACTCTCCTTCTCTTCCTTTTTCTCCTTCTTCCCCCTTTCTCTTTTCCTTTGCTTAATTGTGTACCATCAAGTTGATTCTTGATCAGTCAACTTGACTGTTGAGTCAAGTTGACTCAACATAGATAGACCTTCTTCTAGGACAACCTAGTATATCTGAGCCTATCCACTTTGTGAACGGCCTTCTTTCCTTTCCTTCTACCTTTCTCACCTTTGTAGGTGAGATACACATTGTCTATCCAAAGCATGATAATTTCAGCCTGCAAGTGAGAATTTTGAGGTGATTGTTTTGATGATCCATTTGTTTGTTTACTTGGCTACCCATACGGTTCTCAGGCTCCTTCTCCAACTTCTCCAAAGTTCAAAATGCCAAAGTTCAAATGCTTCAAGTCTCTCCTACTTCCAAGTTCCCCTTTCACTTCCACAGAATGCCACAGGGAAAAACCACGTGTTGTTGGGGTTTTTTTTTTAATTAAAAGCAGCTGCAATAAGTGTAGAATGCTGCACATTTCTTGCAAACATAAAGGGCAGGCGTGAACAGCTATTTCAGAATAGGTGCTATTATTATTCTTTGACATGCCAAAGAATACATCCAAAGAGAGCCGAAGCGAAAAAAAATAAATGTGAATTAAATTCAACGAATGACAAATTAAGCAGATTAACTCCAGCTAACGTGACAGCTTGTTTGTTTAACAACTTTCCTCTTGTTTCATATTAGAAAACTCCGTTCCGTGCCAAATCTTAGGACTCAACGGGGGGAGGGATCACGCCCAAAAACAGAGATATCAGTAATCAAAATTGTGAAAGCAATGTGAGAGGTATTGTGTGACACAGAACCTCACCAGTGTTGTATGTGCGTGTGACA
>NC_045554.1:44400383-44440383 GCF_009769535.1 Thamnophis elegans | reverse complement strand
CTTGGGTGGATTTCAGAATTCCCCAGCCAAAATCTCTGCGCAAAGGTTCACACATTGGGGAATGGAGCAAGAGCTAGCTGGGTTCAGAATTGTATTCAATTACAATTACAATCAGAATAGAGCTGGAAGGGACCTTGGAGGTCTTCTAGTCCAACCTAGGAGTCCTTATATCATCCCGGTCAAATGGCTGTCCAGTCTTTTCTTAAAAACCTCCAGTGATGAAGCACCTCCTAGAACTTCTGAAAGGCAAGATGTTCTACTGGTTAATTGTCCCTCCCTGTTAGGAAGTTTCTCCTTACTTCTAGGTTGCTTCCCTCCTTAATTAGTTTCCATCCATTGTTCCTTGTCTTCTTGTGCTTTGGAAAATAAATTGCCCCCTTCTTCTTTGTGGAAGCCTCTCAAATACTGGGATACTGCTATTATGTCATCCCTAGTCCTTTTTTTTTTCCAATTCGGATCCCCAATACGTCTCTCCGCATAAAATAATGACATGTATCATGTGATAAAGATTGAGGGTTCTCCTCCCAGATTAACTATTTGGAAAAGCGGCTTTCGCCTTGTGCTACAAATGAATGTTCAGCCGAATAGAGATGGGTTGACAAAAATCCCTGTAAACAATGGCCACGAATCCTCTTAGCCTGTACTCCACCTCATTGCCAAGAGCTTGGTCGGAAATGCTTTTGTAAGTTACCTTCTACACACACACACACACACACACACACACAATCTCAACAATTAATTAATACTTTTCATACAGCCTAAATGTTGGAGGTGTGGTTCTCTCAATGCTACATATTATCATATATGGTGGACCTGCCAAAAGGTTAAGGCATTCTGGATAAAAATATGGTGGGTTATGCAAAATATTTTTAAAAGAAGGATAAAGTTTACCCCTCAGTTATTTTTGCTTGGTATAAGTACTGACATTACAGTGGTAGAGACTAACTTGATTTTGCACCTAATAACTGCAGCAAGACTGTTGGTGGCATAATACTGGAAGAAGGAAGACTTGCCTACAATCCAAGAATGGACATTGAAAGTCACAAACTTAGCCGAGATGGCTAAACTATCGGCATATCTTAAAGATCACTCAAATGAGAGATATAAACGAGACTGGAAAAAATGGATTGACTATATACAAAATAAATACGGGACCAAGAAATTCCAGTTAGCCTATGCTTAAGATCAGAAATGATTTAAACTGTTAAAAGTTAGTTCAGTAAGAAGAAGCTAAGGTCAATGTAGAATGTCATTAATTTCTTTATTTCTTTTTTCTCAATAGATTTTAGACTGTGTTAGTTAAAAATCCATACCGTGTAAGGGTTCTGGGAAGTCCGGGGGGGGAGGAGGAGGGGGGTTGGGGAGGGTGGAGGGAGGGAGGGGCATACAAAAAAATTGTACTTCAATGTTTTAATGATTGAGGAATGATGAAATATTTGTGTTTTTTAAAAGAAATAAAACCTTATCTAAACAATTAATACTTTTCAAACTGTTCCGTAAACACAAGTGCCAGGAGCCTCACCTGGCCAGATAGCAATCAACTGATCAACCCTGCATTCTCCTCCTCCTCCTCCTCCTGAAGCTGCTTTTCATTGCTCCGCTGTCCCCGGGGGAAACTGGTATGCTCCAACCATCGAGCATTTGCTAAACATGTTTTGGGTATCTGTGTCATCTCTCCAAAGGTGCATGATTAACTGAGGCCAAACCCAAGTACTTAGTTGCTCCTCCATTGTCAGCACACCGTGATCTGGAAGGAGATATGGATTGCTGCAAGTTTGCGATGATTTTACACAACGTTAAGACTTTCAGAATTATACTCAATTACATCAGACAAATTTATGCTGGCTTCCCTTCTTCTCCCACAACTAACTAACCTATGGCTTCAGGATTCATCTGAGGATTAGCCAATGATTTCATAGCTGTAAGTCTTCTGAGCTCCCATCTAAAGCACAACAGTCAATGACAGGAATTGGGGAAGATGTTTCTCCAGGTATCTGGAGCACAGGAGGCCATTGATCTCCAACCTAGCTAATGTCCGAGCCAGTTGGAGGGTAGCTGAATTGAAGCCAATGAGAGTCATCCAGGTCATGGTTGTCCCAAAGGTGATTTTTTTTTTTCAAGAGGCAACTGACTTTGTTTGCTTTTTGAAGATCTTTCAACTTCTTGGATGAGAAGCAAAAAGTCTTCAAAGAAAAAAACAGTTGCCTCTTGAAAAAAGCATCTTTGGGGCAACCATGACCTGGATGACTGAGAATCTCCATAGACAGTTGGAAGATATTTGGATGGAAGACATCCAGGTCAGAGTTCTCCCAAGAGGCAACTGGACTTTCTGTTTTTTCTTTCACTTCTCATCCAAGAAGATTCTTCGGGTCCAAAGTGATTGATTGATTGATTGATTGATTACATTTATATGCTGCCCCTTTCCCCCCAAAGGGGACTCAGGGCGGCTCACAATTCAATCAGGGAAGGGGGTACAAACAGGGGGATAAAAAAAGACAAAAACATAACAATACAAAATTTAAAAACACACAACAACCATACCATTCAAGAAGGGGGGCAACAGCTCTTTAGCCCCAGGCCTGTCGGAACAGCCAGGTTTTAAGGGCTTTGCGGAAGGCCTGGAGGGTGGTGAGGGTTAGAATCTCCACGGGGAGTTCGTTCCAGAGGGTCGGAGCAGCCACAGAGAAGGCTCTCCTCCGGGTAGTCGCCAGTCAGCATTGGCCGGCGGATGGAATTCGGAGGAGGCCTAATCTGTGGGATCTGATCGGTCTATTGGAGGTAATTGGCAGCAGGCGGTCTCTCAAGTGAATTGAAGTCCAATATGTCTGAAAGACTCCACATCTGAGAAGACTGAGCTACCACATGGAAAAACTCAAGATTCAATTATACTTTAAATTGACTGCTTTGTTCAAAGAATATAATACCATTATTTTTGTTTGTAGTTCCAAACCAGTTTTGGACTTGAGATGGTAAATTGGGAATGTTGATTTTGGGTTTGGCTGATTACATAGGTTTGATGTTATAGAGATGGCTACTATATATTATTATTTAAAAGTAAAAAGTTGATACCAAAATGTGTCAGAAGTTAGTGCTTTTTTCTCTCTCTTTTTTCCCCCTCTATCCTACACACTTTCTTCTCTCCCCCTTTTCCTCCCCTATTCCCTCATTATCTTCATTTTTCCTTTCAATTTCTGTATTTTACTTTTCGATAAACTAAAATTTAAAAAAAATTGAACTGCCAATAATTCAGTGATACTTATCAATGTTTATCCGTTAGGGTTTGAATGCTTGAATGCTGTAAGCTGCCAGGAGTCACACCTAAGCAGGGGGCTGGACTAGAAGACCTCCAAGGTCCCTTCCAACTCGGTTATTCTATTTCTATTTCTATATGAGATGGGCAACAAATAAATTTAATAAATTAATATAAACTTAAAGAGCCGAGGTGGCGCAGTGGTTAAATGCAGCACTGCAGGCTACTTCAGCTGATTGCAGTTCGGCTGTTCAAATCTCACCGGCTCAAGGTTGACTCAGCCTTCCATCCTTCCGAGGTGGGTGAAATGAGGACCCAGACTGTGGGGGCGATATGCTGACTCTGTAAACCGCTTAGAGAGGGCTGAAAGCCCTATGAAGCGGTATATAAGTCTAACTGCTATTGTTATTGCTACTTTGTGTCCATTTGAAGTTCTCTTCGTTAACGACGAAACATCCAGCATTGAAATAGTGAGGGTTACATTATAATTTAAAAAACAGGGGTACCCAATGTATTCTGGCTTTGCTGAGGTCAGATGCAAAGTCAACCTCCTACAGATATTAGTAAAATCAAGCGGTGAAATAATGCAAGACGCAAGGAAAGATTTTTCACGCGTGGCATGCCTTCCACCAGAAATGTTCCTTTCTCTCTTACACCGCCCACCGGTAACCTCTGCAAAATATTTCTCAGTTACATTTGCCTTTTAAAAAAAACAGCTTTAAAAAACAACAATGAATGTTTCGCTGATAAACAACAGCGGTTCATTATCTCACCTGCCCGCCCACAAACAATTCACAACATCTTCTGTTCTGCAAGGTGGACTTTTTGCGCAAATCTTGAATTCATGTACAAAGGAATAATTCTGTAGGTTTATTTTCCTAGGTCCACTAAGCTTTTCGGGACTTCAGGGGGCTTCCAAATTCTGAACAAATAAGAGCAATGTTGTTCCATAAGTAAACACAGATACTGCGTGGAGTTTCTGTAACCTTTGCAAGGGAATCTCGTGGGTGGCTCCCAGATTAGAGTCTATGAAACTGTCTATTCAGGACTAATCACCACATGGCTTAAGTAGCATCATCTACTGTTAGAAAAACAAAAGATTGATGAAATGGAAAAGAAGATAGCAGGATTTATTCATTCAACAATGGCTCTGATTTCATCGCCTTGCTGGAGATTAGAGAGGTTAAAAAAAATTAAATGAGAAAAAATGTGTAAGATACATCAGCAGGTGATCTGGAGTATACACATGTATAGGGATGTAGTGGCTCAGTGGCTAAGAACTGAGCTTGTCGATCAGAAAGGTCGGCAGTTCAGAGGTTCGAATCCCTAGCACCGTGTAATGGAGTGAGCTCCCATTACTTTTCCCAGCTTCTGCCAACCAAGCAGTTCGAAAGCACGTAAAAATGCACGTAGAAAAATAGGGGCCACCTTTGGTGGGAAGGTAACAACGTTCCGTGCACCTTCGGTGTTAAGTCATGCCAGCCACATGACCACGGAGACGTCTTCAGACAGCGCTGGCTATTTGGCTTTGAAACAGACATGAGCACCGCCCTCTAGAGTTGGGAACGACTAGCACATATGTGTAAGGGGAACCTTTACTTTTAACTGCCTTGGATATGTAAAGTCACCTTTCTCAAACTTGGCAACTTTATACGGGTGTACGTCAAGTCCCAGAATTCCCCAGCCAGTATGCAGAAATAATATGTCAGTCCGACAGGCAGAATAACAGAATAATAGAATTGGGAGGGACATTGGAGGTCTTCTAGTCCAACCCCCTGTTCAAGCAGGAAACCCTACACTACTTCAGACAAATGGTTATCTAACCTTTTCTTAAAAACTTCCAGTGTTGGAGCATTCACTACTTCTGGAGGGAAGTTGTTCCACTGGTTAATTGTTCTGTCAGGAAATTTATCCTTAGTTCTAAGTTTCTTCTCTCCTTGATTAGTTTCCAACCATTGCTTCTTGTCCTGCCCTCGGGTGCTTTGGAGAATAGCTTGACTCCCTCTTCTTTGTGGAAGCCCCTGAGATATTGGAAGACTGCTATCATGTCTCCCCATGTCCTTCTTTTCATCAGACTAGACATACCCAGTTCCTGCAACCGTTCTTGATGTTTTAGCCTCCTGTCCCCTAATCCTCTTTGTTGCTCTTCTCTACACTCTTTTGAGAGTCTCCACATCTTTTTTACACCATGGCGACCAAAACTGGATGCAGGATTCCAAGTGTGGTCTTCCCAAGGCCTTATAAAGTGGTATCAACACTTCACGTGATCTTGATTCTATCCCTCTGTTGATGCAGCCTAGAACTGTGTTGGCTTTTTTGGCAGCTGCTGCACACGGCTGGCTCCTATTTAAGTCATGGTTTAAGTAGGATTCCAGGATCCCTCTCACAGTTAACTACTATTGAGCAAGGTACTTCAGCAAGCCTTTTTCATGCTGTCCATTGAAAACATGGTGGCTCAATCTTAAATTATTGATCTGAGTTTTGTAAAGTTTTTGCCAAAACATCCATTCAGTCTCAAGAAAGGATAAATGTATTTTCCACAGAATGAGGGGACTCGGTTTAGATCAAAGTGAGTCTGGTCGAAGGGGCATAAAAATACCGAGCAATTTTATCCCGAAGAAAGTGAGCAGGGGGCCCTCCTTCTTCTTTTTTGAAATGTTGGACAGAGAGGTTGCAAAACTTGGACCGAGCTTGAGAAGAATGTGCCGAGGCAGCTTGCTTCGGTGTTCCAATACTGTTACATTCTAATTTGTTTGGCAGCTTCTCACCAACCACTCCTCTTCATCCTTGGCCAGAGAACCCTGGGGAGATGTGATTCATGGCACATCGAAGGAACTGGCAGTCTCTTTGGCCTAGTTGTGATGGTTCACAAGCAAGGTATTCCAAAGCAACTCCCAAGACCAACCCACACACATTTCCCAGCATGCCACCACCATCGCTGAGTGGGAAGTTCTGCGTTCCCATCCCATCATCATTAAACTTCACATTGCCTTGATTCTCAGCTTTAGAAATTATGCTTGTCCTTCCTTCCTTCCTTCCTTCCTTCCTTCCTTCCTTCCTTCCTCCATCCACCCACCCACCCATCCATCTAACCCATCTGTTTTTGTCTTTATCTTCTTCCTTTGTCTTTGTCTTTCTCTTCTCTTTTTCTTTCTTTTTCTTTTTTCTTTCTTCCTTTCTTCCTTCATTCTTCCTTCCTTCCCCCATCCATCCATCCATCCCATCTTTCTTTGTCTTTCTCGTCTTTCTTTCTTCTTTCTTCCTTCATCCATCCACCCATCCCATCTCTTTGTCTTTCTCTTCTCTTTCCTTTTTCTTTCTTTCTTCCTTCCTTCATCCTTCCTTCCTTCTTTTCCCCATCCATCAATCCTATCATTCTTTGTCTTTCTCTTCTTTCTTTGTCTTTCTCTTCTTCCTTCCTTCCTTCGTCCTTCATCCATCCACCCATCCCATCTGTCTTTGTCTTTCTCTTCTCTTTCCTTTTTCTTTCTTTCTTCCTTCCTTCATCCTTCCTTCCTTCTTTTCCCCATCCATCAATCCCATCTTTCTTTGTTTTTCTCTTCCTTCTTTCTCTTCTTTCTTTCTTTCTTTCTTTCTTTCTTTCTTCCCTTCTTCCCTTCCTTCCTTCTTTCTTTTTTGCCAAGTGTGATTGGACAAACAAGGAATTTGTCTCTGGTGCGTAAGCTCTCAGTGTACATGCAAGCTACAAGTGATCAATTATGATCATAATCATAAAATACAATCACCGTAAATCATAAGATACAAGACTGAGTGATAATCATAGGATGCTAACTGAAAGCAATCAACATCAATCATAAGATACAAACAACAAAGTGATAGTTATAAGATGCTAAAGGAATAGATAATTATAGGAAAGGCGAGAAGGGTAATAGTTAGTAATACAGCCCTATTGTGTGGTTTGACGTGCTTTGCTTGGGATTGAATATTCCTTTAGTAGTCATCTTTGTAAGTTGCTAGTTGGCAAAAAAAAATGAAGAAAAAGCGAATTAAACTCTTTGTGGGGATTAATTGGGGTTCTGGGTTACCATAATTTGTTCTAACTGCTTTGTGAAACGTTTGTGAGGTTAGGCCAAGGGAGAAAGTGACAAATACATAAATATAAGACCCCGCCATTAAACTTAGTAGCAACTCCCTCAGATGACTAGCTTTCCTTTTTTCTTTTCTTTTAACTGATGTCCTAAGGAAGAAAACTTTTGAACTTCCTGACCTTGAATTAAAATACAAGGATGAACTCTGAAGGTCAGAATGTTTATCTGTTGGTTTCAAGTGTCCTTTGACACCAAAATGTAATTAAGGAGACCACAGTTCTCATGTCAGAGAGGTCCAGATTAATGCAGAAAGGGCACAGTGAGAGTTGGTTAACCTTCTTAGAGATGAACTTTTTTACATTTTTCCTTTCCATGTTGATCACAATGATGAAACCATTTAAAGAGAAAAGGTCAGGGCAGATGTGTGAATTTTACACGGAGCTCAGGGTATAAAAATCTCCAGTAAAAAGTGACGTGCCTTGTGCTAAACTAAAAGCAGTGGTGGAATTCAGTCAAAGTAATATATTTGGAAGCTCCAATAAACTTCTTTTTTCCCCCTTTCACTGGAGATTGAACAAAATCTGAGAATATGCATTTTTTCCAAAAGGAATATAGAAAACGAAGACTATATATCTATATATCTATATATCTATATATCTATATATCTATATATCTATATATCTATATATCTATATATCTATATATCTATATATCTATATATCTATATATCTATATCTATATATCTATATATCTATATATCTATATATCTATATATCTATATATCTATATATCTATATCTATATCTGTCTGTGTGTGGTTTTTTTATTTTATTTGTGCTGATAAATAAATAAAGGGAGACTAGTATAGATCTATTTCAAGCTATTTAGCTCTCATCAGCTAGCCATACCCTTACTGGGATTCGAACCGAAAATAAAACACAAATATAACAAAGGCAACAGTAAAAATATTGGGTTTCTGTCGTGATGGACTCTTGTGATGAGCCGATTGACAGAGAATGGAAGCAGTTAGCTTCCTCCCATAATTGGGGCATACCAGGGGTTGTGACTTTAAATATATATCTATATCTATATCTATATCTATATCTATCTATATCTATATCTATCTATATCTATATCTATATCTATATCTATATCTATATCTATATCTATATCTATATCTATATCTATATCTATATCTATATCTATATCTATATCTATATCTATATCTATATCCATATCCATATCCATATCCATATCCATATCCATATCCATATCCATATCATCTATATCTATATCTATATCTATATCTATATCTATATCTATATCTATATCTATATCTATATCTATATCTATATCTATATCTATATCTATCTATATCTATATCTATATCTATATCTATATCTATCTATCTATCTATCTATCTATCTATCTATCTATCTATCTATCTATCTATCTATCTATATATATATATATTCCACAAATTAGCTTTCCAAGACCAATGATGGAAAATAGGAGAGAAAATTATCCTGACTCTATATGATCTGGATATTTTAAATGGAACTTCAACCAATCATTCAATCATTCAACAAACAGACCAGCATTGATGATGTTACCTAGATGGGTCATGAAATGTCTGCAAGAAAAGGTACATATAATTTTCCTTTGTTGGTAATCAACAAACAGTAAAAAACGAAAAAACGACATGGTGGCTCAGCAGCTAAGACGCTGAGCTTGTCAATCAGAAAGGTTGGCAGTTCAGCAGTTCGAATCCCTAGCGCCACATAACAGAGTGAGCTCCAGTTACTTGTCCCAGCTTCTGCCAACCTAGCAGTTTGAAAGCACATAAAAATGCAAGTAGAAAAATAGGGACCATCTTTGGTGGGAAGATAACAGTGTTCTGTGCACCTTTGGCGTTGAGTCATGCCGGCCACATGACCATGGAGACTCCTTCGGACAGCGCTGGCTCTTCGGCTTTGAAATGGAAATGAGCACCGCCCCCTAGAGTCAGGAACGAGTAGCAGATATGTGCGAGGAGAACCTTTACCTTTTCCTTAAAGAATGAAAGCTGATACCAGTCAATAATTCTCTTTTTTTCCATCTGAAAATAGCATACACCATAAAAAAAAAATTTTTTTGCTAAGTTATTCAGAAGACCCAAAGCTATTTCTGGGTGCCTTGTGCGTCCTTTCACTCAAACTGCCTCAATAAAATACTGCTAGAAATAAATACTCAATGAATGATCAACAGTCTGCTGGCAAAAAGAGACAGTATGCAAATGAGAAAGATAAATTATTTCTTATGAATGATTAGCCAGGATTGCACTCCCTCCCCGGGAAGGAACACCTGATTTACATTTCTGTTTACTGGAAATCACCCACTTACTGATGTCCTCGCACGATATGGAATGAAGCAGCAGCATCTGACTCAATTATTTCCTAAATTCATCACAAAACTACATTAAGTATCTTATATACCATGTAATTGTCTGCAATGAATGCTGTTAAGACAGTAATTGTGTCATCACAAGTTAATTTATTTCCAGCAAGCCTGAGCAACACAGATATTAATCTCCCGGAATACAAAAAACTGTTGTTCAGGGTGAATTCATTTGTTTCTCCTGATATGAAAACAAGGTCCCTTTCGTGGGTCTGTTCACATCAATTGCTAACTCATCACCTGGAGAAGCTGCCAAATTGAAATGCAGAGATCGCTTTAGGTAGGAGATTCCCTTCGAACAGCGAACAGGCCAGGAATAACATCCGTTTCCTCTTTTCTGGATTTTGGATTTATAACAGGATCTTCTCTCTCTCTCTCTCTCTCTCTCTCTCTCTCTCTCTCTCTCTCTCTCTCTCTCTCTCTCTCTCTCTCTCTCTCTCTCTCTCTCTCAGCAGCATCCCGACTACGATGGGAAATAAATTCACTGACTTCCTTTTGCGTGGTTTGAAGCTTCAATGGGACAATTCGCCACTGCTGACTTGCCACGACCATCTCTATTAAAAATATTAGGTTTTTCTTTCTATCTCTCTTCCAATTTTCCATTTTACTAAGTCGATTGGTTGATTGTGTGAAAAAAAAAACCCCTAATATTTCTGGTAGAGTTTTCTAATGTAGTCAATTGATGTCTATAGAGATTCTCTGTCATCCAGTTTATGGTTGCCCCGAAGGTGCTATTTTAAGAGGCAACTGAACTGGTTTTTCTCTGAAGACATTTTGCTTCTCATCCAAGAAGCTTCTTCAGTGTCTCTGTCTCTCTCTCTCTCTCCCTCATTCTCTTTCTCTCATTCTCTCTCTTTCTTTCTCTCTCATTTCTCTCTCTCTCTATCTTATGTACATATTATTATCTACCAATTAAATCTTAGTCCTCCAGGTCATGGTTATCCCAAAGGTGCTTTTTCAAGAGGCAACTGGACTTTCTTAGTTTTTCTTTGAAGGGGTTTCGCTTCTCATCCAAGAAGCTTCTTTCAGCTCTGACTGGCTGGTGGAGAATGGAAGGATTTATAGTCCTTGCAGACATCTGGACATTTGCATTCTTGTATAGAGCCGTTGAGGCCACTTGGAGATTTATCTGTGTCATCAGAGTCACCTGAGTGGTGAGAATTGAGAATTGAGTGGAGCCTTCTTGGAACTGTTGAAAGGACTGTGTCGTAGAGTCGATTAAGCACTATATTGTGCTTATTTTTCTTCCCCCATGAATGTAGCCTTTACAACCAAACCAGGTGTCAGGCCTGCAATTATATCCTTTTTAGGATCTTTGGCCTGCCACACTTTCTATTATTTCACTGTGCTGTTTCATTAGTGCAGTAGTTGGGAGGGGGGAATAGAAAGGAGTAGAATGGTGGAATGTTTTGTTGTCATTCTTTTCTAGAAGCCCAAGGTCATCTTTTGTCTCTGCACCTCTGCACCTGATGAGAACCAGCTGGATGGAGATGCCAGCGTGGAAGAGGAAGATTGGACCATGTGATGGATTTGTGGGCGTGGGGACAAGTAGTTGGGAGGGGGGAATAGAAAGGAGTAGAATGGTGGAATGTTTTGTTGTCATTCTTTTCTAGAAGCCCAAGGTCATCTTTTGTCTCTGCACCTCTGCACCTGATGAGAACCAGCTGGATGGAGATGCCAGCGTGGAAGAGGAAGATTGGACCATGTGATGGATTTGTGGGCGTGGGGACAAGATCATGAACTTTCAACTGGGTGGGAATCCTAGGTAACTTCCAGAAGTGGGATTCCACAGATGTGCTAAGATGTCTGACTTATTAAATTGGAACTTTAAGGATCGTTTTGCCTTGGACTCTGATTTAATTCTGCATGATACTTGGAACGCTGACACCAGGATTATGAGTCCAAGGAAAATGAGAAATCTCATATTAGGATGAATGATCTTTACATTAACCTTACCAATTAATCTAATTTTACTCTAATTTCTTTGAACTAATCCTGAGCTGAAAGAACATAGTAAAGCCAACCACATAAGCTATATTGCAACATTACCTAGGTCGAAATGCAGCTGCCTGTTTTTCAATTCCTAGAAATTCAGCATTGTACAGTCAAGAATAGACAGACAGCTGCATTGGCAGAACTCAAGTAAAGAATGAAGAAAGTTGCTTTTAAGAGGAAGCACTTTAAAGATGAAAACACCTCCTAATTCCTAAACCTGCCAGTTTTTGTTTTTTTTACTGTTTACCTTCCTGTGTTAATTACAAGATGCAATTAGGAAAGGAAATACTGTAAATGCCAAAGCAAAATTACTTCTCCAAGGAGGTAAAATTAGAGCTTGATACAATTTTGGCTCAATGATGCAGCGTCAAGATTTTACAGCTGGGTGGCAGAAGTTCTGCCTTCTTCCCTCCCATCCCATCCCCCCCCCATCCCTTTTCCATCATCTTCACCAGCAGCTACCTTCTCATCAGCCAGGAGTCTCACTAAATATACAAATAAACAGAGATTGCAACAACAACAACAACAGAAAGGTCTTGGAGGGGTTGTTAGCAGCCCCATCTCCCCACACAGCTCAGTCCTCCATCTATGATGGCTCTTGGCAATGAGGAAATGGTCTTGTAATAGTCTTGCGTGTCCATGACAAAGTAAGGCTGGTAAGAGTGCTTTGGATGGATTGCGTAGGCTTTACTGAAAGAAGTAGTGCAAGTTGGGAAGATATGGAGAGATCTGGCCCATAAAATAGCCAAGAGTTTAGTTTAGTTTAGTTAGTTTATTGGTCTTGTATGCCGCCCACTCCCGAAGGACTCCGGGCAGCTTACAATAAACAAGGGAAGGGGATAAATAAACAAAACAACACTTTAAAATACACAACATTCACAGTTACCGTGGGGCTGGATATTTCACAAGCCCCCCAGCCTGCTGGAGCAGCCAGGACTTGGCGGCTTTGCGGAAGGCCGGGAGGGTAGTAAGGGTCCAGATCTCCACAGGGAGGTCATTCCAGAGGACTGGAGCTGCAACAGAGAAGGCTCTCCCCCGGGGAATCACCAGCCAACATTGGCTGGCAGATGGAATCCGGAGGAGACCTAACCTGTGAGATCTAATCGGTCTATGGGAGGTTGGACACAAATGAATGGATAACATCATCATAGTACACAAAATTGTCTGCTACAACGTCCTATCTGTCAACAACTACTTCAGCTTCAACCACAATAATACACAAGCAAGCAATCGATACAAACTTGATTGCAAAAAAATACAACTTCAGCAATAGAGTGGTCAACGCCTGGAATACTCTACCTGACTCCATTGTTACATCCTCAAACTCCCACAGTTCCACCTCAAACTGTCCACCATGGACCTCACCCCATTCCTAAGAGGTTTGTAAAGGGGGCATGCATAAGCGCACCAGCGTGCCTATCATCCATGTCCTACTGTCCCCATTTATTTGGAGTTTATTCAATTTGTAGGCCGCCCTATTCCCCAAAGGGACTCAGGGTGGCTGAACAAAAGCCAAGGGAGGGGAAATTACAAAAAGTAAGACAAAAAAACAATCGGACAATACGAACAATTTAAAAGCACAACAGACACAGCAATTTCGAGTAGGGGGGGGGACTCAACCCCAGGCTTGCTGGGACAGCCAGGTCTTCACGGCCATCCGGAAGGCTCGAAAGGTGGAGAGGGTCCGAATCTCCACAGGGAGCTCGTTCCAAAGGGCCGGGGCAGCCACAGAGAAGGCCCTCCTCCGAGTAGTCGCCAGCTGACATTGGCCGGCAGATGGAATACGGAGGAGGCCTAATCTGTGGGATCGAATGGGTCTGTGGGAGGTAATCGGCAGAAGGCGGTCTCTCAAGTACCCAGGTCCAATACCATGAAGGGCTTTATAAGTAATAACTAGCACCCTGAAGCGTATCCGGAGACCAATAGGTAGCCAGTGCAGCTCGCAGAGGATAGGTGTAACGTGGGTGTACCGGGGTGCACCCACAATCGCTCGCGCGGCTGCATTCTGGACCAGCTGGAGTCTCCGAACACTCTTCAAGGGCTGCCCCATGTAGAGCACATTGCAGTAGTACTCATTTCCTGGGTTCATGTCCATGTTTATACTTATACTTGCTATCTTGTACACGTTTGACAAACTAACTAATAAATAAATCGTCATATCATCGTGTTGACTTTTTAGTGACCAAGAAGATAAAACTTCTCCAGGCCTTTGAGGTCCATCTAGGCTGCTGCTAACCATCTTCTCTTTCTTTCCACCTATCCCAGCATTATAGACTTCCTGAAAATGGTGAAAGAGTAGAAGGTGAAAAATGGTTGCTAGCCATAGTGATGTTTTCCCATTTGGCAAATTCGTGGAAATCTCAGAAGGTGGGAAATGGGATGAAGCAAGAATTTTCACAGTTATTTCCTTCAGAACAAATATTAAGTTGATCATCAGCTGGCTTGGCTTCCTGAGTGCCTCAGAAGCTTAAATCTGTCTAGGGAGATGGAGCTGATTTCAGGTTAATAGCAATAGCACTAGCAATAGCACTTAGACTTATATACCGCTTCAAAGTGCTTACCTCTCTAAGTGGTTTACAGAGTCAGCCTATCACCCCCCAACTATCTGGATCCTCATTTTATCCACCTCGGAAGAATGGAAGGCTGAGTCAACTTTGAGCCTGGTGAGATTCGAACTGCCAAATTGCAGGCAGTCGGCAGTCAGCAAAAGTAGCTTGCAGTACTGCACTGCGCCACCATAGCTCACTTGTGGAAGGAACCCAGTGGAGTCAACTCCGACCTCAGGCAATGGACAGTAAAGGATATATACTTAATGGAAATAATTAATGGCCTTGTATCATCTAGAGATCATCGATGGTCAAATTGTACCTATGTATTTTAGGACTGTGTACCCAGTACACAGTTGTGTACTGGGTACACAGTCTAACTAACATGTTGTTAGTTGTGAAGTCATGTCCAACCCATCGCGACCCTATTGACAATGTTCCTCCAGGCCTTCCTGTCCTCTACCATCCTCTGAGGTCCATTTAAGCTCACACCAAACTGTTTCGGTGACTCCATCCAGCCACCTCATTCTCTGCCGTCCCCTTATTTTGCTCTCCGTCGTTCCCAGCATGTGGCTCTTCTCCAGAGAGTCCTTCCTTCTTATTAGGTGGCCAAAGAATTTGAGTTTTCTCTTCAGATTCTGGCCTTCTGAAGAACAGTCAAGGTTGATCTCCTCCAGGTTTGATCACCTTGCAGTCCAAGGGACTCGCAGGAGTCTTCTCCAGCACCATAGTTCAAATGCCATAGCTTCTGACAAAGAGTCTCCTTTTCAGGACAAGTACAAATACTTCTTCTCGTTTCCCTTCTTGCACATGACCCAATTTGGAGCTCAAAAACCTCATAAACAGAGTGTCTTGCTAAATAATGGTCAGACACGACTGCTATCCGCTTCTCTTCATCCCGTCTCAAGGCAGTCTTTTCTCACCCGCTTCTTGTTGTTTGCTTCAGCGAAGAAAGAAGAAGAAAGAAAAGTCAAGCAGGAACCTTCAACTTTGGTGCAACCTCCATGACTCTTCCTTGGCCTGAAGATCACCAATCCACGACCATCTACTGACCTTGCTATGAGCAACGGAAAAGAATTTAATCTGAAATGACTTAAATGGAGCAAGCAGCAACGGCTAGGCGAATTCCCGAATCCGACCTTTAGTTTTTTTTTCAGGCTTCCATCTCAAGGGAAAAGCTTTCATTCCAGAATTATAAGATTAGCTACACTTTCTTACGGTGTTATTCTCCCACTTCTACGCGCCACCTCAGCCAGGGACTTTAATTTGGGCTGCGCAGTTGCTTGGTGATGTCTTCATCAACCATTTAAAAAAAAGCTTTGGGTCAGGAGCTGGGAGATTTGAATATATAATTTGGCTAATTGACTCAAGTGTCCCTTTTGACCATAGTCAATTTCCACTAATTAGAAATAAGGATCATTAGCTAATGTGTGTAAAGTGGCGAGGAGAAACACAGCGCAGGAAGAACTGAATGGTACACTCGGTGCTTAAGATATGATCAGGTTGGGGTTTTATTTTTGGAGATGGACTGAGGGACAGTTCAGAGCAGCAATCATACTATTAAGACACTTGAGATTAATGATTCAGGTTGTAGATGTTGGAGAATGACCATGAGGTGTTGGAGAAGACAGTTGCAGGCCAAAGGACCTGCCCTACTGACACTAAGCTACTCTGCTCTCTTCAGTTGTCCACCCAGCAAACTTTCAAGTAGGGTAGAAAGGTGGGGCCAAGTTTATTTATTTTTATTTATTTAGTTTGTCAAACAAGAGAACAGGTGTAAGTATAAACATGGACATGAACACAGGAAATGAGTACAAACAAATGGGGACAGTAGAACAAGGATGGTAGGCTTATGCACACCACTTTTACGAACCTCTTAGGAATGGGGTGAGGTAGACAGTTTGAGGTGGAAACTGTGAGGATTTGAGGATGTAACAATGGAGTCGGGTAGAGCATTCCAGGCACTGACCTCTCTGTTGCTGAAGCTGTATTTTCTGCAATCGGGTTTGGAGCGGTTTACCTTGAGTTTGTATCGATTGTTTGCCCATGTAGTATTGCGGTTGAAGATGAAGAAGTCTTTGACAGGTAGGACATCGTAGCAAACAATTTTGTGTACTACGCTTGGGTCAGACCTTAGTCGGCGTAGTTCCAGGTTGTCCAAGCCCAAAACTTTGAGCCTGGTGACATAAGGGATTCTATCGCGAGCAGAGGAGTGGAGGACTCTTCTCGTGAAATACCTCTGGAACCGCAGTGTTTTGTTCTCTAAGCTTGCCATTTAGCTTCCAGATGTTTCATCACGGGGCTAGGTAACATTGTCAGCAGGACTTTGGTTTAAGCATCTTGGTTCAGTTCTCCTCCACTTATAGAGATCTTCTGTGGTCATGAGGTCAGTGCATCACACGACTTAGTGGTTGTGTCACACAAAGGTCAGCTGGTGAAGAGGTGGTTGGTGCTGCCATCGGTTGGTCTCTCAATTGATCCAACTTCTTACAGGCTCATAGGCTGGTTCCAAATTGATGAGTTTGTTGATCGATCCATTTGTTGAGTACCAGGCTTCGGTGAATTCATCACGTGCGTGGCGTGTGATGGTACCATCTTCCTCTTCACTATGGATAACAAAAAACGTCTTGTCTCTGAGTCACAATCCTAAACTGTCCACGCATCAAATCCACTCGAACCATGGTTCTTGCTCTTCTCTGCTCATGAACGATCTCTACTCTCCTGGAAACCAGTTTAGAGTTTGTTTAGGTTTTAACTGGAGGTGTGATTTCTCTCCATCTTTATGAAAGCTAAAGCATTGTTGATTCGTACATATGAGCATCTGGCTTAAACTCTTCCTTCTTTCCTTTCTTTCTTCTTTCTTTTCTCTCTATTTCTTTTCCTTTCTTTTCTCTCTTCTTCCTTCCTTTCTTTTTTCTTTCTTTTTTCTATTTCTTTTTCTTTCTTTCTTCATTTCCTTCCTTCTTTCTTTTCTCTCTGTTTCTTTTTCTTTCTCTCTTCCTTTTTCTTTCTTTCTTTCTCTCTTACTTTTTCTTTCTTTCTCTCTCTCTCCCTTCCTTCTTTCCTTTCTTTTCTCTCTATTTCTTTCTTTCTTCCTTCCTTCCTTCTTTCCTTTCCTTTTTCTTCCTTTTCTCTCTCTATTTCTCTATTTCTCTCCATATTTATGAAAGCTAAAGCATTGTTGATTTGTACGTCTGAGCATCTGGCTTAAACTCTACTGGTTCAAACTGTTCCTTACGAGAAATAAGAGAAGGGAGGGAAACCAGCTCTAATTGACCTCATCTCTGTGAAGAGCAAGAATACTGAAGAAGACAAGCAAGCAGCATCAAAGGATGGCCTCTTTTCCCGGCTGTCAGCAAACCAAAACACACCTGGTGAAGCCACAGGTGACCTATTGCGTGGAACTGGAGTTTAGCTTCTGAGATTTGCAACCATGACAAATCATAAGTTTCAGAATCTTGGCGTGCCAGGATGAGATCGTGTACTACCAATCTCCTAGGAGGATTAAATCCAGAGGGAAGGCATCTGAGTGACATTTCAAGCAACGTCTCAAAGCAAAGGCCAGCTCTCGTTCTGGCAAAAGCTTCATCTGTCTCTGACCCTCTGTTGCATCATCACAGCTGTCTTTCTGAGCCCAGCGAAAAGCACCGTGACTGTTATTTGGGTCTGTGCATTGCTCTATTTCTTTATTAAGACGAAATAACTCCAACTTTCCCACTCTGCTCTGCATCGTTTCTAGCCATCTGAAAAAGTTTCCAGGTTTCCAAGTTTAATAAAATTTGTATGCCGCTCACTCCCATCGGGACTCTGGGCGGCTCACAGCAAGACAAAGAAACAATTAAAATTTAAGAATAAAAAATACAATATTAAAATTCCACATCATCCATTACATCTAAGTGGGGCTGGATATGAATCAACAGCCCCAGGCCTGCCGGAACAGCCAGGTCTTGACGGCTTTACGGAAGGCCGGGAGAGTGGTGAGGGTCCGGATCTCTGCAGGTAGATCGTTCCACAGGGCCAGCGCAGCAACAGAGAAGGCCCTACCCCGGGGAGCCGCCAACCGGCATTGTCCGGTTGACGGCACCCGGAGGAGGCCCAACCTGTGCGATCTTCTTGGTCGTTGGGAGGTAAGTGGCAGGAGGCGGTCTCTCAGGTAGCCAGGTCCTAAACCATGAAGGGCTTTAAAAGTAACGACTAGCACCTTGAAGCGCGTCTGGAGACCAATGGGGATCTCTCTTTCTCTTCCTTCCTTCCTTCCTTCCTTCCTTTCTTTCTTTTCTCTATTTCTTTTTCTTTCTTCCTTTCCTTCCTTCCTTCTTTCTTTTCTCTATTTCTTTTTCTTTGTTTGTTTTTCTTTCTCTCTCTCTTTCTCTCTTCCTTTTTCTTTCTTTCTCCCTTCCTTTTTCTTTCTTTCTCTCTCTCTTCCTTCTTTTTTCCTTTCTTTTCTCTCTCTATTTCTTCCTTCCTTCTTTCCTTTCTTTTTTCTTTCTTTTCTCTATTTCTTTTTCTTTCTTCCTTTCCTTCCTCCTTTCTTTTCTCTCTCTGTTTCTTTTTCTTTCTCCCTCTCTTTCTCTCTTCCTTCCTTTCTTTCTTTCTCTCTTCCTTTTTCTTTCTTTCTCTCTCTCTCTTCCTTCCTTCTTTCCTGTCTTCTTTTCTCTCTATTTCTTCCTTCCTTCTGTCCTTTCTTTTTTTCTTCCTTTTCTCTCTCTCTCTTTTTTCTTTCTTTTTTTCTTTCTTTCTTTCTTTCTTTCTTTCTTTCTTTCTTTCTTTCCCATACACTTCCACATTAACAAATGTTATTTCAATAAGAGCAGGGGCTGAGAGTAGAGGGGAAAAAGCCAAAGTTTAGATGTTTTAAAACCATGTTGTCTGGGCTCATTTGCGTTAGCCTTTTCAAAATCTTTACGGAGCTACAGATGTTTGCTTGGGTTTACTAGCAGAAAGCAAGCTAACGTTACAGGCCTGATCAAGTTTAATATTGGAATCAGCATCTGGAAAAAGAAGTGGCAGATAGAGAAGAAGATGAAAATGAACTCCTTTATTTAAAAGGCTGTAATCCTAGACTCAGAAGTAGTCCAGGTAATTCATTCAAGGTTGGCCTCTTGGCAACTATTTATGCTGGGGTCAACCACAACAGTTTCGGTGGGATTTCCTTCTAAGTAGTACCTATTGCAACACACAGCAACATTACTTTTTTGCCTAAGACTTTTTTCAATCAAAGGCTTGTTTTAAGACACTTTTCTAAACCAGAGCTGGTGTTGTCATTCTCTTAGTTAACCACACAACCAGGTTGTGTCAAAAAGCCAATGCGCTTGGCACAATGTCATAATGCAATCCAGAGGTCCCATCAAAGAGAAACGATGAAGAACATTATTTGTGTGATTGGGGGAATGGTGTCATGCCATTTTTATCACCATTGACACCTATGCCTGATTACTTTCAATACAGAATAACAGAGTTGGAAGGCACCTTGTAGGTCATCTAGTCCAACCCCCCCCCCACCCAAGCAGGAGACCAGGGCTGAAATTCAGCAGGTTCTGACAGGTTCAGGAGAACCGGTAGCGGAAATTTTGAGTAGTTTGGAGAACTGGCAAATACCACCTGCAGCTGGCCCCAGAGTGAAGAGGGAATGGAGATTTTGCAGTATCTTTCCCCTGGAGTGGAGAGGGAATGGAGATTTTGCAGTATCCTTCCCCTGGAGGGGAGAGGGAATGGATATTTTGCAGTATCCTTCCCCTGGAGTGGAGAGGGAATGGGGATTTTGCAGTATCCTTCCCCTGGAGTGGAGAGGGAATGGAGATTTTGCAGTATCCTTCACCTGGAGTGGAGAAGGAATGGAGATTTTGCAGTATCCTTCACCTGGAGGGGAGAGGGAATGGAGATTTTGCAGTATCCTTCCCCTGGAGTGGAGAAGGAATGGAGATTTTGCAGTATCCTTCCCCTGGAGTGGAGTGGGAATGGAGATTTTGCAGTATCCTTCCCCTGGAGGGGAGAGGGAATGGAGATTTTGCAGTATCCTTCCCCTGGAGTGAGGAGGGAATGGGGATTTTGCAGAAACCTTCCCCTGGAGTGGAGAGGGAATGGAGATTTTGCAGTATCCTTCCTCTGGAGTGGGGAGGGAATGGAGATTTTGCAGTATCCTTCCCCTGGAGTGGGGACAGAATGGAGCTATGCAGTATCCTTCCCCTAGAATGGGAAGGGAATGGAGATTTTGCAGTATCCTTCCCCTTGCCATGCCTACCAAGCCACGCCAACAGAACCGATAGTAGAAAAATGTGAATGTCACCCTGCAGGAGACCCTACACCAGTGATGGCTAACCTTTTTGGTGCCAAGTGCCCAAAGCATGTGTGCACATGTGAATGCACTCATAAACCCAAAATGCAATGTGAGCATCCCCGTACCTGCGCCTCGCTCCCCTCACCCATTTTTTTGCTTCCAGGCTGGTGCAGGAAACTTTCCACAGAGCGCAGGGGCATTGTGCGAACTCCCAAAATGCAATGCAATGCAAGCACCCCCTGTGCATGCACCCCCTCCCCCGAGCATGTGCGTGCATCCCGCTCATGCACCCTGATCTCATGCATGCGTGGCAGAGACCCAAAGACCAGCTGGCCTGGCAGGAGGTGCGCACACATGCACAGTGGAGCTGGGCTGGGATGAAGGCTAGTGTGATGGAAGATTGGGTTCTTCATGCCACCTGTGCCATGCAGAAAATGCAACAGCACACCACTTGACTCCCCTCTTCCACATTGTGTATATTTGCACAGAAAGAAAAGAGGAAGCAAGATAAGCCAAAAAAAGGAATAGCTTAGAAGCCTTCGATGCGAAGGATAACAGAACCCATTGATTGTTTGAGCACCAACTGGAACATCCCACAGACAAGATTATGATGAAAAAGTTCACAGTCAACACAACTTCCCAGACAAAAAAAAAAACCCAACAACAACAACACCCCAGCTCTTTTGCTATCCGTTCCACCCAAGGTTGGCAACCGTCAATCTCCCACCCGCCCTGACATCTCAACCAAGTCTCTGTCAACCATATTAAATAATATCCCAAGCTGAGAGTTATTAAGCGCGGGTTATTAATGTAACCACAGCAATTAAAGGGCGGTTAAAGAATAAAAATCAGCATTCTGTACGGCATACACACCACTTTCCCCTGCAGCACAGAGCGCCTTCAAGTCAAAAGCGTGTGAAAACCACATCAGAAAATGGGAAAGATTCGTCCAATCTGTTCCTTGCCCCCTAACAACACACAGCACAATGAAATTTCCATTCCATCAGAAGGGTTGTGAGAATTAATATATTCTGTATTCCACTATACACTTTCTGGCTGCTGTTGTTTTTAAAATTAAAAATGAAAATGTAGGCTTCCTACCCTGTTTCCCCCGAAAATAAGACAGGGTCTTATTTTCTTTTGACCCCCGAAATAAGCACCTGGCCTTATTTTCAGAGAGGTCTTATTATTTTCAAGGTCCAGGAGGCAGCCAGCGTGGTCACCTCATGGTTACTGCTGCCTTGCTATATTTTTGGGGAGGGCTTATTTTAGCGCATGTGCACAAAAGCCCAATTGGGCTTATTATCCGGGGAGATCTTATGTTCAGAAAAACAGGGTAGCAAAGATGCACCTTTCACAGAAATTGCAACAAAACGTATTGCGGTGAAAATCGTGCATTTATTTATTATGTTTCTATCCCAGTTTTGCTGTTTTATGAAGAACTCAAGGGGACAATTATATATAATATTTCTCCTTCCTCCTTTTTTCCCCACAACAACAATCTTATGAGGTGGATTGGGCTGAGGGAGAAGGACTTTTGGTCCAAAGTCATCCAACCAGCTTTCATGCCTGATGTGGAACTAGAACTCACTGTCTCCTGGTGATTGGCCCAAAGTTACCCAGCCAGTTTTCATGCAAAAGGCAGGACTAGAACTCCCAGTCTGCTGGTGATTGGCTCAACGTCACCCAGCTGGCTTTCATACCTCACGTGGAACTAGAACTCACTGTCTCCTAGTAAAGTTACCCAGCCAGTTTTCATGCAAAAGGCAGGACTAGAACTCCCAGTCTGCTGGTGATTGGCTCAAAGTCACCCAGCCAGCTTTCATGTCTCATGAGGAGCTAGAACTCACTGTCTCCTGGTGATTGGCCCAAGATTACCCAGCCATCTTTCATGCAAAAGGCAGGATTAGTTTCTAAGCCAGCATCTTAACCACTATACCAAACTGGCTGCTATTCATTCCTTCATTCCTTCATTCCTGGAAACTGTGTATGTTAGAAAAAGTACTTTACATTTTCTTTTTTTCCCCTGCACATTTGATTATTATTATTTCTTCTTCTTCTTCTTCTTCTTCTTCTTCTTCTTCTTCTTCTTCTTCTTCTTCTTCTTCTCCTCCTCCTCCTCCTTCTCCTCCTCCTTCCTCCATCTTCTTCTTCTTCTTCTTTTCTTCTGTTTCTTTATTCCCAATATCAGCTTGTTCATTTTTAAAATTCCTTTTTTGAAATGTAAATAAAGTCATATTAAGGAAGTGGAAAAAAGACACGCATTCACACACAACCTTCCTGAATTCACAGCCCGCTGAAATGTTGCATTTTTTAAAATTTAGGGAACACTCCCTCCCTCGGCTCAACAGATGCATCAAAAAGGTGCACGCATCTCTGCTCACAATTGTACTGCACTGTGCAATTTGCTTCTTCTGAATGGAAGGCAGCAGCCTTCGTCTCTTTCATCCAAAGTGCTTATCATCAGAGGAGGTGGATTAAAAATTAACATCCGGAATAAATAACATCAATAAATAACATCAATAGATGCCAGATCCCAACACGGGCTCCACTTCATTCTTCACGCAGGCAAATTGTAAACCTCTCAATAAGAATGTTGATTATGGGAAATGCTGACTCCTTTCTTTCATTGGCTTGCTGTTACAATAAGCTATTTTTATCGTTGGGAGTGATTACACTTTAGAAAATGACGGATGGGGAGAACAGCCCTTGAGTTTTAATGAAAGGAAGTCTGAAACGGCTCCAGCTGATGTTACAGCTCTTTAAGCAGATGAAACCACAACAAATAATATTACGAGGAGGATAAGAGGGAGGCGAAGGGCGAAGGGCAAAAATATATATATTGTAGAAAAACATTATCATAATCTCAGGACTGCAACTGGCCGCACAAGGCGATGAAGAATGGTATCATTGGCTTAAAAAACAAGACATCAACCACAGGATACAGGTAGATCTCGACTTACGATAACCAACTGAATCCTCTGTTGGACCTGGAAGCCATCTGTTAGCATTGGGACTTCAGGCCTGCCACATTTTCTACTGTGAGAAAACGGGAGCGAGGATTATACAGAGTGTGGGTGATATGTAGCCATAACAACATTCTTGCTCAGAAAGTCAAGGTCATCGGGCCCTGCAGCTGTGATGAGGTGGCTGGGAGGAATCTCCAGTGTTGGACGGTGCCTGATTGGACCTTGTGATGGACATGTGGGTGCTGGGCAGGAGCTAGGACTTTCATTTGGGTGGGGAAAACCTGGAAAGCTTTCCGATTCGGGTTTTCCCAGATGTGCCAATACGACATCTCTAATAAAACGGAACTTTGGGGAAACTCAAGTCTTCTTTCATTAGGGGTGTTACTTGGATCCCTGACACCCCAAATTTCCCACAGTAAGGAAGACAGTTGTTACGTGAAGTTTTGCCCCCATTTGACAACCGTTCTTGCCCCCATTGTTAAGTGAATCGCTGAAGCTGTTAAGTCAGTTGCATAGTTGTTCATCTGGCTTCCCCATTGACTTGGCTTGCCAGACGGTGGCCAAAGGGGATCATGTAACTGAGGTGGTTCCATTTCAAATCCCCAGGGATCAGTTTCTCCTCGTATGCAAAGCTTTTCCGAAAAGGACTCGTGTGGGTTACATATTAAAAGAGGACACAGTGGCTCAGTGTCTAAGATGCTGAGCTTGTCGATCAGAAAGGTCGGCAGTTCCAGCGGTTCGAATCCCTAGCGCCGCATAACGGAGTGAGCTCCTGTTACTTGTCCCCGCTTCTGTCAACCTAGCAGTTCGAAAGAATGTAAAAAATGCAAGTAGAAAAATAGGGACTTTGGTGGGAAGGTAACAGCATTCCATGCACCTTCGGGGTTTAGTCATGCCAGCCACATGACCATGGAGACGTCTTTGGACAGCGCTGGCTCTTCGGCTTCGAAACGGAGATGAGCATCACCCCCTAGAGTCGGGAATGACTAGCACATATGTGCGAGGGGAACCATCTGCTGGGTTGCATATTATTTGTGTATTTATTCTTTTTTATTAATCGAATGTGCTTAGCTGATCTCAAGTCTCTCAGCAGCTAACCAGATATGAAAATACAATAAAGTCAATAAAGTTCACTGCAATAAAGTGAACCTTAAATGTTCACTACAAGAAAGCTTCCCCTTCTGCCAACTGGTAATATATTTGCATTTTTGTTTAGTACTTTCTCACTCTCTCCTTTTGAAAGTACCCTCCTCTTGGGAATAATTTCAGTTGGCTGGCTTTTTCTGATTAAATGACTGCAATAAATATATTTCAGGATAAGTTCAACCTTCACTGAAGAGGTCTCAGTCAAACCAACTGTACAGGAAACAGCCTGGAAGAAGGAGGAGGAGGAAGAGGAGGAGGAAGACGAGGAGGAGGAGGAGGAGGAGCAGGAGGAGGAGCCGGAGAAGAAGAAGGAGGAGGAGGAGGAGGAGAATGAGGAGGAAAGAAGAGGAGGAAGAAGAAGAAGAAGAAGAAGAAGAAGAAGAAGAAGAAGAAGAAGAAAGAGGAGAATGAGGAGGAAAGAGGAGGAGGAGAAGAAGAAGAAGAGGAGGAGGAGAAGGAGAAAGAAGAAGAAGAGGAGGAGGAGGAGGAGAAAGAAGAAGAAGAAGAAGAAGATGATGAGGAGAAGAAAGAGGAGAAAGAGGAGGAGGAGGAGGAGAAGAAGAAGAGGAGGAGGAGGAGGAGGAGAATTGGGAAACTCCATCATTCTATATGTCATATACGTGTGTGTATGTGTGTGTGTGTGTGTGTATGCACATATAAATACACACACATACACACAGAGGAGAGTCTTATAGAAGTCCCTTAAAAGCAAAACAGAAGGGTAAGAAAGAGAAAACACTGGAATAAGGGCAGTCTTGAGGAAACAGCCCAAGACATCCATCCTGAAATATTTTTACTCATGAGTCATTTATCTTCTCTGAACTTGAGATGGTCAAGAAGCCCTGAATGACGGTGAAGTATTTTACTACTACCTCACTCGAAGGGTAGTTTTGCAGTGGAGGGATCCCTTGGTTGGATGAAAGGACTTGCAGTCTTTTCTAAAACAGACAGTTCCATTTGCTGGACATTGATCAAACAGGTATCTATCTGTAGATCACGGCCCATTAATCACTCCACCCACCCATTATCAGTTTCGCCAGCAGAATATGCAAATAGGATGGCTGTCATTGATAAGAGGAAATGGAATTTATCCTTCAGCTGAGTCCATCTGGAAGGAGCGATACCATCTTCCCTAAGAGAATAGGCTGTAGAGATAAATTTCTCACCTGGGTGATGCCAGCCTATTGACAGATTCCACCCCCAAAAAAAGAAATAACACAATTGAATTAAGCCTCGCTAAGAGGGAACTGGAAGAGCAGACTCTTGTTCAGCTGGCTGAACCTCCACAACAACTCGTTGCTCAGTGGTGAAATTCAATTTTTTTTACTCTCAGTTCTGTAGGTGTGACTTGGTGGGCATGGCAGGGGAAGGATACTGCAAAATCTCTATTCCCTCCCCACTCCAGTGGAAGGATCCTGAAAAATCCCCACTCCCTCCCCACTCCAGAGGAAGGATACTGCAAAATCCCCATTCCCTCCCCACTCCAGGGGAAGGATACTACAAAATCTCCATTATCTCCCTACTCTGGGGAAAGGATACTGCATAACTCCATTCCCTCCCCACTCCAGGGGAAGGATACTGCAAAATTTCCATTATCTCCCTACTCTGGGGGAAGGATACTGCAAAATCTCCATTCTCTCCCCACTCTGGGGGAAGGATACTGCAAAATCTCCATTCCCTCTCCATTCCAGGGGAAGGATACTGCAAAATCCCCATTTCCTCCTCACTCTAGGGGAAGGATATTGTAAAATCCCCATTCCCTCCCCACTCCAGGGGAAGGATACTACAAAATCTCCATTATCTCCCTACTCTGGGGAAAGGATACTGCATAACTCCATTCTCTCCCCACTCCAGGGGAAGAATACTGCAAAATTTCCATTATCTCCCTACTCTGGGGGAAAGATACTGCAAAATCTTCATTCCCTTACCACTCCTAGAGAAAGGATATTGAAAAATCTCCATTCCCTCCCCACTCCAGGTGAAGGACACTGCAAAATCTCCATTCCCTCCCCACTCCAGAGGAAGGACACTGCAAAATCCCCATTCCCTCTCCACTCCAGGGGAAGGATACTGCAAAATCTCCATTCTCTCCCCACTCCAGGGGAAGGATACTGCAAAATCTCCATTCTCTCCCCACTCCAGGGGAAGGATACTGCAAAATCCCCATTCCCTCTCCACTCCAGAGGAAGGATACTGCAAAATCTCCATTCTCTCCCCACTCCAGAGGAAGGACACTGCAAAATCCCATTCCCTCCCCACTCCAGGGGAAGGATACTGCAAAATCGCCTTTCCCTCCCCACTCTGGGGCCAGCCCGAGGTGGGTATTTTCCAGTTCTCCGAACTACTTAAAATTTCCACTACCGATTCTCCAGAACCTGTCAGAACCTGCTGAATTTCACCCCTGTCTTTGCTCCTTTCTTTCTACGGCAACAAAATAGACCAAGGACCTCGACTACAAACCAAGGACCTTGTTTTCAATAAAAGTTGTTCTAATTATTCTGGAAAAACCAACTCTTTCCAGATCCGGGGCCATCTGTGGAATATTTGCCTCGTGGCAAAGGATGGAAGGCATTTCTCGGAAAGCTCAGGGGTGAATCTTCTCGGCCCCAGATGGTTCCCCTTTGGTCATATGAATAAGAAAATAATTCTCGTGAGTGGAAAAAGATGGGGCTTGTTGGAAGAGCAAAATGTTTCATTTACGTCTACCCTTTCCTCCAGAACTGCTGGCACAGAATCACTTGCAATGATTAAGGATGTCTTCAAAGGACGCCTTGGACCTGGGTGAATTGTTGCCAGCTGTGCTTTCCTGAATAGGGTGTGTTGGTAAGGGTGAAAGGAAGGACAGGAGGAGCAGGGACGCAAAAGCAGGGAGTCATGAGAAGGACCTTAAGAACTAGATTTTTGTCTGCGAGGAGTTGCTTAAAGGTAAAGGTTCCCCTCGCAGAAATGTGCTAGTCATTCCTGAATCTAGGGGGCGGTCCTCATCTCCGTTTCAAAGCTGAACAGCCAGTGCTGTCCGAAGATGTTCTCCGTGGTCATGTGGCCGGCAGGACTCAACAGCAAAGATTCACGGAACGCTGTTCCCTTCCCACCAAAGGTGGTACCTATTTTTCTACTTGCATTTTTACATGCTTTCCAACTGCTAGGTTGGCAGAAGCTGAGACAAGTCATGGGAGCTCACTCCATTAGGCAGTGCTAGGGATTTGAACCGCCGAACTGCCGACCTTTCTGATCGACAATCTCAGCACCTTAGCCACTGAGCCACCACATCCCTGTAGCTCAGAGGTCATTATTTGTGCATCGATTTGGTTTGGTTTTGTTGCAGGCTCATTAGACAAAGAGAGTTTTAATCAGGGAGGTGATTATTTATCTTATTTCCCTGATTTCTTATCGTAACTAAATCTATCCACGAGTGGAGGATCCTAAAAGGTGATGGTTTCAGGGTGGAGGTTTTCAAGAAAAGATTGGACAAGATCGTATGAGGACACCTGCTTTGCCCAGAGAGTACTAGAAAACCTCCAGGGTTTTTTCCCCCCCATCCTCTGATTCTCTGATCTCCTGAAAACATCTAATCCCCACCCTTACTTACTCCTCAAAAAAAGGTCATCCAGTTGCCTCTTCCAATCTTCCAGAAAATCACAAAATCGAGATGCATCTCCTATCCCCACCAACATCTTCCAGTTGCTCAATCAACTATGAAATTCAGTTAATTCAGTGAAAACAATTGGCTAGAGGTATAGGACACATTAAGGGATGCGGTGGCTCAGTGGCTAAGATGCCGCGCTTGTCGATCAGAAAGGTCGGCGGTTCGAATCCTTAGCGCCGTATAACGGAGTGAGCTCCCGTGGCTTGTCCCTGCCTAGGCAGAAAACCTCACATTACTTCAGACCAATGGTTATTCAACCTCTTCTTAAAACTTTCCAGTGTTGCAGCATTCACAACTTCTGGAGGCGACATTGTTCCACTTGGTTGGAGATCAGCAAAGATTGGGAGGGGGGTGTCTTAATTACCTATCAGCATTTTAGAATTTGAAAGATTAGAAAGCATTTGAAAAACCAGTGAGAGGCTCCAACATGGCATAAAGGAGACATCATAGACCAACTTTACCAGATGCCCAGCTGCCTGGCTTCAGAACATCTCTCCAAGTATTGATTCCAAGAACGGCCAGCTGAAATCCCCCGATTCCATCAGCCAAAAACTGAAGTTGAAATGAAGGAGAGAGCAATGCATCTCTTCACTGGTCTGTTCATCTCAAGCCAATTACTTTCTCCAAGTCCTGGGAAGTACAAAGAGAGGGACACTTAGAAGTAATTGCTCAAAAGCTAGGTGGCGAGAGGTACGTCACCCAGGACGTTGAAGAATGGGAGTAAATGGGAATAAATGTACACATTAAATCACACACACCCCCTCCTCCTTCCTTCCTACTCCTTCTGGATGCTCTGTCCAGCCAGGCCTCCCAGCTTCAAGTAATCGTTCACTGTCAACATATGCCAAGAAATGGATTCAATTAAGATTAGCAGCCTCGGGGCCAGGATAGGGTGCGTAAGATTGTGTGGCGCATGGAAAGAGGACCCGACATCTCTCTCTCTCTCTCTCTCTCTGTGACCCATAAGAGCTAAGGATAACCTAATTATAATGGATCATCAGGTAAATCTGGAGTCCAGTTCAAAAGATAAGCAGAGCTAATGGCTCTTCCTGTGGGTGGACGCCAGGTCTCCGGAGCTGTGACCCTCGGAGCACTTCTAGCGGCTCAGAACTTTTGTTTGAAAGTGCGAGGTGGAAGGGCAGCCCCGAGATCAATACATCATTTTTAAGGTAATGGCCAATTCAGCCACCAGAAAAGCAAGAGAGGTCAGGATTGATGGTGGCCTTCTTTGAACTCTGCCATTTGCATTTTGTGACTATGGGATGAAAGGCTCCAGGAACTGAGGACGTTCTACATGGGGAAGATCAAATACAGTCTGAATTAATGGGACTTAATCAAACCTGGCTATCAAGAGGAATAGGAAACAAAGTACGGTTGATTCTTCTAGGCCCAGGATACCTGCGAGACCACCTACTACCACCAGTAGCCTCCCACCATCCAGTGCGATCCCACAGAGTTGGCCTCCTTTGACTCAACGTCGAAGGCGCATGGAACCTTCCCACCAAAGGTGGTTCCTATTTTTCCACTTGCATTTTTTACATGCTTTCGAACTGCTAGGTTGGCAGAAGCTGGGACAAGTAACGGGAGCTCCCTCGGTTACGCGGCGCTAGGGATTCAAACCGCCTGAAGGCAGGTCAAGAAGCAACAGATGGAAACTAATTAAGGAGAGAAGCAACGAAGGAGAAGTTAGAACAATCCATCAGTGGAATGGCTTGGCTTCAGTAGTGGTGGGTATTTCCAGCTCTGGAGGTTTTCAAGAAGAGATTGGACAGCCATGTTATAGGGCTTCCTGCTTAAGCAGGAGTTGGACTAGAAGACCTCCAAGGTCCCTTCCAACCCTGTTATTCTGTCGCAGCCTCTACAAAACTCATTTCAATCCAGAAACTGGCCATATATTCCTATTTATTCACCTAGAAAAGAAGTGAGAATGAAGCACCTCTCCGAAAGAGTGGGTTTGTGGATCAAAACGATCTTCTTAAACATTACCACTCTTTCCTCGAGAGTTGCCTTACTCATCCTTCCTCCGCAGCTGCAATTGTCCAAAAGAAAGACAGGCCCGGCTGAACTCTTGCCTCTCTTCACAATTCACTTTTCAAGGGCTCTAACCATTTTATGGCCCTTAATGATCACCTCCTATTGTGTACTGGCTTGTCAATCAAGTATCACTTAACGACAAAACAGAATAATTTAACCCCTATTCAAGGGACAATGCGAGAATAGCTTGAGGTAGTGTTTTGACACCACCGGCCCTCTGAAGAAAGCTCTCAAGAAGGTAACATTAACAAGCAATTCTCTTTTAGTTGCCATCCACAATAGTTTGACCTTTGCACTTTCTCGCTTTGACCCACTCACAACTGTTGGGTTACTCATTTAAGATTTGCAGGTGTGGCACTCACACAAATACTAATAAAGTGCATCCATGAATGTGTGGGCTTCAGCAAAAAGAGAAGGGCTCCCCTCCACACCACACAATGGCCCCAGAATTAGCCCGAGCTCTTCAAAACGCTTAATGGACCGTAATCCAGATCCAGTTGTTAGAGTTACAGAGCTGGAAGGGGGGTGTTGCTATTTGTGCTGACAAAAAAGAGGCTCAATCGAAAGACCGGCCAATGGCCGAGTCCATCAAATTTCAAAGGGAGTCATCTCTTCAAATGAATCGGCGTTGGCCTCGATGTTGGGTTCAAGAAATAGGCCTCCATAAATTTTCATTTACCATGAGAAAGCTGTAAAAATATTTGACGCCGCCACCGTTTGGCCACGGGGAGTTTTTGAAGAGAAGTTTGGTTCCTTTGATTTCGTTAGTTGGTTTGTTTGGGATGGGAATGAATCAAGGAGAGAAGGAACCTAGAACTAAGGAGAGATTTCCCAACAGCGAGAACAATTACCGTATTTTTCAGAGTATAAGACACACCAAGGTTTTGAAGAGGCAAATTTTTTAAAAAAAGTTTTTGCACTCTGCATACCTCCCCAAAACAGGCCTGTTTCCCCCCCCCCCCAAAAAGGGTATGGATAGACTTTAGGAGGCTTGTAGAGTGCTCGGGGGGGGGGGGGGCAAAATGAGCAAAAAATGGGCCCGTTTTTCATTTGAAAAAGGACATGGATAGCCTTATGGAGGCTTATAGAGTAGGCCTGGAGGCGGGCGGGGGGCAAAATTGAGCAAAAATAGGCCATTTTTCACTCATTTCTACCTTCCCCAGTCCCCAGGAGCTCTCTGAAAGCCTCCATAAGGCTCTCCACAGCCATTTTGGTGAAGGGGGCAGTGTTTTGAGAGGCAAAAAATGCTGTATTCAGTGTATAAGACCCAGATTTTCAGCTTCTTTTTTGAGGGAAAAAGGTGCGTCTTATACTTTGAAAAAACTCTGTTATTGTTAAACTGTAATTTTGTGAGAGTATCACATTCACCTTTCATTCATTCATTTCTATACATTGAGCATTTACAGCACAAACTCTCTTTTCCCATACAAATGCTGTTCCAGTCCTTCTCTCCTTTTCCTATAGGGTAGTTCAATGTCCAATTCTTGGAATTCTTAAAAACGTTTGCGAGCTATACAGAGCTTGTAGGTCTGCACATATTCTCCCCTTATTAGAGAGATTGCCAGGGAGGGCAGACCATTTTTATCTCGGCTTCCTCCTCCAGGACACTAACCCAGTTACCACGTATGCAGTGGCAAGGTTCTGTGCTGCTGCAATGTACATAAGAAAAAAAATTGGCTATGGAAGTATAGCACCATCTTGTACCAATTATCTGGACATACCTTTAACAATAGCAATAGCAATAGCAATAGCAATAGCAATTAGACTTATATACTGCTTCATAGGGCTTTCAGCCCTCTCTAAGTGGTTTACAGAGTCAGCCTATTGCCCCCAACAATCTGGGTCCTCATTTTACCCACCTCGGAAGGATGGAAGGCTGAGTCAACCTTGAGCCGGTGAGATTTGAACCGCCGAACTGCAGCTTAGCAGTCAGCTGAAGTGGCTGCAGTACAGCACTCTAACCACTGCGCCATCTCGGCTCTGGACCAATCTTTGGACCATTATGTTATTATCCACTTTTAATGTCAATACTTTTTAATTATATTTTAATGTTAGTATTATTTGATATAGTGTAAAAACTAATGTGTATTGCTGGTCTTTGACCGTACTAAAGATTTTACTGACTTACTTAAAAACTTTTACCTAGAAGCCTTAAAGCCCACTGACACCGTATCTCGGATGGGTTGACGTCTCCGCAGCTCTTTCTCCGCCAAAAATGGATTACAACATTAAACTTTTTGCACGGAGGCCAAAAGCATGAGCTTGACACCACGAGGTGATGCTCGGGCCTCGTTTTGGGTACCACCTGCGACACTTCGCAAGAAATGATGGCTTTCTTTGCTCAGAAATGTTTCCCCCCCATAGGGCTGCCCCTTGACCATTTCACAGCTTCCGTATCCCAGGCAAATCTCGATCCTATTGACAGCCTGGGCTTAATTATATCAGCTGGGAAAGGAGGAGGAGTAAAGCTTGTTTTATCTCTTCCCAACAGTGCTTTGGTTGCAAACATTTGTTATTGGGCCCCGGTGAAACATAGACCAACAACAATCAATGTCTCCTTATCCTAGCAGCTTTCTTTGGGGAGGGGAGGGGAAGGCCAGATTTGATGGGCTGGCGGGCTAACGCAACGTCATTCTTATTGTTGCCAAAAAGGTTCTCTGTGTCGGTCATTATTTGAGCAGGCAGAAAAGTCACTGCAGCAGCAGCAGCAGCAGGAGCAGCTGACAAATTTGTGGGGCCTCGCGAGAGGACAATCTACCCCCCTCCCCGCCCTGCTTCATCCATGATAAAGCACCCTGCCTTCCCGGCGTAATCAGCTTGCAGTACATGTATTACTTCCTAATGAGAGCTGTGTTTAAACAAGTGTATAGAACACATCTGTCCGAGCGCTGGGATTTGAATCCGTGTGACCAATTCAACATCTGAAAGTTAAATTAATGGTAAAGAGTTTAATTGTGAGTAAACAATGCCACATTAAGGAGCAGTAAATACAGCAGTGGGGAGCTGGGAAGATGGAGTATTTAATCACAGATGTGGCCTGCTGCTTGACTGCTTTCCCTAATGGGTTTTGCCCCAGCTGTACTTTCACTGAGTGTTATTTTGCGACAATAGCTCTTTCTTTTCTCCTTTCCAAAGCTAGGCAAGGCGGGGTCCCGGAAAGCGTGTCGGCCCGGTGAGTGGAAGGTCCATGGGTGTGTGAGGCCTCGACGCCCCTTGTGAGCAAATTGTGTTCCCCTCCGAAGGAAGAAAAATACCCACGCTTGATGTTCTTCAGGCTTTGAGGAGGGAGCTTGATTGTCTTTCCATGAAAACACTCTTTTACGTGGTTGTAAAAAAATGAGGTACGCGGTGGCTCAGTGGCTAAGATGCTGAGCTTGTCGATCAGAAAGGTCAGCAGTTTGATGGTTCAAATCCCTATCACTGCATAACAGAGCGAGCTCCCGTGACTTGTCCCAGCTTCTGCCAACCTAGCACGTAAAAGAGCAAGTAGAAAAAATAGGGACCACCTTTGGTTGGAAGATATCAGCATTCCGTGCACCTTCGGCATTGAGTCATGCCGGCTACATGACCACGGAGACATCCTCGGCCAGTGCTGGCTCTTTGGCGTTGAAACAGAGATGAGCACCGTCCCCTAGAGTTGGGAACTAGCACATACATGCATGTAAAGCACTATGAAGTGGTATATAAGTCTATTGCTATTCCTTCCTTCCTTCCTTCCTTCCTTCCTTCCTTCTGTGGTGGCACAGTGGTTAGAATGCAGTATGGCAGGCTCTGCCCACTGCCAAGAGTTTGATCCTGACCAACTCAAACTTAACTCAGCCTTCCATCCTTCCGAAGTCAATAAAATGAGGACTGAGATTGTTGGGGGCAATAGGTCGATTCCGTAAACTGCTTAGAGAGGGCTGTGAAGCACTGCGAAATGGTATATAGGGCCGAGGTGGCGCAGTGGGTAGAGTGCAGTACTGCAGGCCACTTCAGCTGACTGCTATCTGCAGTTCAGCAGTTCAAATATCACCGGCTCAGGGTTGACTCAGCCTTTCATCCTTCCGAGGTGGGTAAAATGAGGACCCAGACTGTGGGGGCAATATGCTGACTCTGTAAACCGCTTAGAGAGGGCTGAAAGCCCTATGAAGCGGTATATAAGTCTAACTGCTATTGCTATTGCTATATAAGTCTAAGTGCTATTGCTATTGCTAACCAATTAAACATCAGCTCAGTCTATCTTTAAAAAGAAAATGAAATTGCACCTTTTTCTAGAATGTTTACCAATAATTAATAGGTGTTTCTGTGTCTGTGTGTGTGTGTGTGTGTGTGTGTGTGCCTTTAATGAAGCAGCAAATCCCTACAGAGGAAAAAAAGACGAAAGGAAAATAAATTTCTCCTTCTAGTTATCTCTAGCTTTATTTTTTTATTATTATTCTCCCTCTTCTACCAGCTGTGGAAGTCCATTCTCACTCTTTATTGATTTTAGTCTCCAGACGGCATATGAATGACAGACTGTATTAAGATGATGGTGGTTGAAATGCCACCCCCATCAATAGCGAAGCGGCGCTAAGTGAGAGCCCTTTTTTCGCTGTTTAGTGAGGTATGGCTGCCCCTCCCTTAAATGCCTTAAGAAAAACAAGCTAACTTCTGCCAAGGAAGACGTCTTTGGTGGGTAGGTGGGCTTCCAGAATGTCTCCCTGCAGGGGCTCTGCAAGTGGGAAGATCTTCATTTTAGAGAATAAGATGGATGAGGTGCCTCCAACCGCTTCTGTGGTCGCCCATCATGCGAGGAAGCTAAAAGAGACGTTTCTTGCTTGTTTAAAGCAAAGCTCCGATTATCTCTGCTAGAGATAATGCAGAAGACTGAGAGGGAAACAAAACAAATCATTGGTTCCATCAACCGTCTGGCTGCGAATGTTTCCCCAAGGAAGCAGGTTCAGCATTCTTTCTAATTTTATTGATCAGAAACAAAACAAAGTTGTTCTTTGAATCCAGCTCAGTTTCTGGAGATTTCTTGGGTACTTCTTTACTTTTAGGGGACTGGAGACTAAAACGTAGAAAGGACATTTGCTGGAACTGGGTAGGCCTAGTCCAGAAGTGGTATTCAGCAGAGTCTGACCAGTTCTGGAAAACCAGTAGCAGAAATTTTGAGTAGTTCGGAGAACTGGCAAATACCATCTCTGGCTGGCCCCGCCCCCACCTATTCTCTGCTTCCCGAGTCCCAGCTGATCGGGACAAAATGGGGATTTTGCAGTATCCTTCCTCTGCTATGCCCACCAAGTCATGCCACGCCCACCAAGCCACGCCCACCGAACTGGTAGTAAAAAAAAATTGAATCCCACCACTGATCTAGTCTAATGAAAAGAAGGACTAGGGGGTGACATGATAGCAGTGTTCCAGTATCTCAGGGACTGACACAAAGAAGAGGGAGTCAAGCTATCTTCCAAAGCACCTGAAGGCAGGGCAAAAAGCAATGGGTGGAAACTAATCGAGAGAAGCAACTTAGAAATAAGGAGAAATTTCCTAACAGTGAAAACAATTAATCAGTGGAACAACTTGCCCTCAGAAGTAGTGAATGCTCCAACATTGGAAGTCTTTAAGAAGATGTTGGATAACCATTTGTCCGAAGTGGTGTAGGGTTTTTGTTGTGACTCAGCAGAAGTTTGCTGTGAGTTGAGTCGGGATGCAGGAATAACAATGCAGCTGGGGCTCGTTAGTGTGGTCTTCTGGAGATAAAAGGACTGATGGTGCCACGCCCTGATTGCAGAAGTCAACGTTCATTGTTCGTTCGTGGTTCATCGTGCATCGGTCGTAGTTTGTTTGTGAGAGGCACTTGGATAAGTGATTTGCTTTCTGTAACCCTGATTCAAAGAGACACTTGGAGAAGTGATTTGTTTTCTTTCTGTACACCTGGTGTTGCCGTAAGAGATCTTTGTTTTTGCATTCTGTTATCTTCTTGCCCGAGACTTTATTTATGTTTAATTTTGGGCTCGCAGCCAGCGGAAGCCAGGACTGATAAAGTTATTTCCTTTTAAGTCTGTCTGCCTGTCGTCTTTGAACGAGAGAAGGAGAGGCGGACAGAACAGGTTTTCTGCCTAAGCAGGAGGACCAAGGTCCCTTCCACTCTGTTATTCTATTCCATTCTTTTTTTTCTTGGCATCATATGCTGTTTTTGAATTTTGCTGACCTTCTCTGTTCTTTCTGGTCTGCAACTCTTGTATCCAGAGTTAAACCAGAGTTGACCTGCTTAGCTTCTTGAGATCAATCAAGTGTTGCCACCTCGCTGTGCTTAAGCAGCTGTAGAAAGTTATAACTGCCACAGGAGATGTCCATTCTGTGGACATGTCCCATGCAGTATTCCTCCACCACCACCCCCAAGAAATATCCCGTATGAAAATGATGGGAGAAACTACAGGGTGAATTTAATTTCAACGCTTCAAGATCAAAACCATAGAACCACCTCGGCCCAAATTCAATGGGCTGCCTCTGCTTTTCGCCACTAAATAATAGACTTGTTTAAGTGTCAGCAATCTGATGGGTTCCTAGCAGGGCAGATACAGCGCGAGTAATTAAGAGACATCCTTCCAAAGCCGCAGCTTTTCCCAATCCCAAAACAGATTGGAAAGGTCTCAAGTTCTCCAACCTTCCCGGGGTGTGTTTTTAAAAAAAAGGGGAAAGAAAACAGGACCCCAACAACAAAAGGTGTTAATAGCTTTAACGAGGGAGCTGCCTCCCCCACCCCTCCTGAGAGGTGACCCATTAGAGTTATCCACTCACGGAGAAAATGGGAAATAGGTTTGATCAATTTGATTTTAATGGAAATCTGGGCATCCAAGGGAGGCCGGCCAGCAAAAGTGTCTGTCTTTAGTTGCTTAATGCATCTGCAGAAACGGGAGAAGGACTTTGCATTTAATTGAGGTCATAATAATATTAGTGATGATCATCATCAATAATGGAATATTTATTATATTTATTACTAGGTGGGCAAAGGCCTGTCGGCCGCTAAGAATTAGGGCTTATTTTTACACTGTCAGAAAAAGCCCTAGGCATTGCAGATATTATTTTTAACCAACATTTAATAATCTCCTTTCTCGGATCTTTGACTTATACAACAGGAGTTGCTTCCATTTGCACAAATATTGGTGAGGAAGCGCACGCTCCCCCCTAAAAATAATTATGTCTCTAGTAAAACATCTTATCGGAGGGGAAAAAGCTGGCTGACCAGCTGCTGTCATAGAGAAGTGCGGTTTTTAACCCCCTTGAATGATTCAACATCTCTCCGGTGGGAAAATCATAAACCCTATCTCTCCATGTGATTGTGATCACTTGTGATTAGTTATCGCCTCGAAAAAAGAAAGAGAGGGAGAAAAAAGAAAATCTAAACGAATGGGTAATTACAGAACCTCACTCGAGGAGTTTAAAATTTTAACTATATTAGCTTCATAAAATGCCTCATTAATCGGGGTGTCTTAAAATGACATACTTGCCCCCTAATGAGGCATTCGGTGTAGAGAATGTAGGACCAAAAACTTTAAGAGAGATATATTTGGAGATGAGAGATAGATATAGTAGAAGACAGACAGGCAGGCAGGCAGGCAGGCAGGCAGGCAGGCAGGCAGGTAGGTAAGTAGATGATAGATAGATAGATAGATAGATAGATAGATAGATAGATAGATAGATAGATAGATAGATAGATAGATAGATAGATAAATAGATGATGGGTAGGTAGGTAGGTAAATGATAGATAGATAGATGATAAATGATAGATAGATAGATAGATAGATAGATAGATAGATAGATAGATAGATAGATAGATAAATAGATGATAGATAGATAGATAGATAGATAGATAGATAGATAGATAGATAGATAGATAGATAGACAGATAGGTGGGTGGTTGGGTGGGTGGGTGGGTAGGTAGGTAGGTAGGTAGGTAGATAGATAGAGAGATAGATAGATAGAGAGAGAGAGAGAGAGAGAGAGAGAGATAGATAGATAGATAGATAGATGATAGATAGATAGATAGATAGATAGATAGATAGATAGATGATAGATAGATAGATAGATAGATAGATAGATAGATAGATAGATAGATAGATAGATAATAGATGGGTGGGTGGGTGGGTAGGTAGGTAGGTAGATAGATGATAGATAGATAGATAGATAGATAGATAGATAGATAGATAGATAGATAGATAGATAATAGATAGATAGATAGATAGATAGATAGATAGATAGATAGATAGATAGATGATAGATAGATAGATAGATAGATAGATAGATAGATAGATAGATAGATAGATAGATAGGCATAGATGATTTATGGATGTGTAGATAGGTAGATATAGTGGATGGATGGATGGATGGGTGGATGGATGGGTGGATGGATGGATGGATGGGTAGGTAGGTAGGCAGGCAGATAGGTAGATAGATATAGATGATGGATGGATGATAGTTAGGTAGGTAGATATGGATGGATGGATGGAAGGTTTGGTTTGATTTGGTTTGATTGGACTTACATGCCGCCCTTCTCCCAAAGGACTCAGGGCGGCGTACAACATAAAAACACATATGACAAAAGTTAAAAAAGATTAAATAGGAAATCCAATAATCTTCAATTGACAATTTAAATCAAATTTAGGATTAAATTAAAATTAACAATTTAAAATTAATAATTTAATTTATTCTATTCAGGCCAGGATGGATGGATGATATATTTGAGAGAGAGGGGGTGGGGAGAGAGGAAATGAGAGAGAATTCAGAGGAGGCAAGTTGTTCCACTGGTTGACTGTTCCCATTATCAGGAAATTTCTCCTTAGTTCCAGGTTGCATCTCTCCTTGATTAGTTTCCATCTCTTGCTTCTTGTCCTGCCTTCAGGTGCTTTGGAGAATAGCTTGACTCCCTCTTCTGATATTAAGTCAGAGGATCAGAATCAATTGCCGAACTTCAAATAATTTCCAAACCATGAAGAAGTAGAGCTGAAGAATGTGCAAAGCATTCTAGATGGGTTTCGAATCCTCGAGATTATTCTGTTCAGACCCTCGATTCAATTCGATCCACAAAAGAAGTTTGTGTATGGGTGCAAATAAACCTCCAGATCAATTTGAAGACCCCCCACAACAATATGAGTTGACAGAGTTCATCCTTTCCACAGCTCCATTTGAAGCTTCACTCCGAAGGGGCAATTCAGGGACTCCCACTTGAGTTTGCTTGGCGTTCAGGAGGAAAAGGAGTTGAAGAGAACGTAGCAAACCCCCATCATGCAACAATGAATAAGCTAAGCGTGGTCAGGCCCGATTAATATTTGGATGGGAGACCACACCAATGTTCTAGCCTAGGTAGAGAAGCTGAAGAAGAAATGTTGTAGGAAGGCAAAAACAAACCATCTGGAGCCGAGGTGGCACAGTGGTTAGAGTGCAGTCCGGCAGGCTACTTCAGCTAACTCCTAGTTGCAGTTCAGCAGTTCAAATCTCACTGGCTCAAGGTAATTCAGTCTTCCATCCTTCTGAGGTGGGTAAAATGACGACCCAGATTGTTGGGAGCAAGAGGCTGACTTTGTAAACCGCTTAGAGAGGGCTGTAAAGCACTGTAAAGTGCTATATAATTTAAGTGCTATCCCTCCTTTCCTCCCTCCCCCTCTAAGAACCAAGGTGGCGCAGTGGTTAGG
>NC_045554.1:44250304-44259635 GCF_009769535.1 Thamnophis elegans | reverse complement strand
ATAACGATGCTCAGTTATTAACTACCATCTTAAGGATTATATTTTGCCCCACCTCAATCATTTGACCTCCTCAATTTATTAGATCATTCTCAGTGCCCCGTTTTGAAGGGAACACTATAGTCCTATTGATTTATCCTTCATTATTTGGGGTCACTGGACTGATTCAGCTAAACTAGTAGGGAATATTATATTTCAGAAGGTTTTGAACGAGATGTTTATTTTAGGGTGGGTGGTCTTGGATCAAGCTTTACCTCTGCATGGTGTCTTTTTAAACGAACGGTAAACCAAAGAAATGTTTACATAGCTATATTTTAATACTCTGCTTTCAGCTTTGTAGGATGATACTATCATTTCCATGTTCCCCTTCACATTTTCCTTGTGAAATAAGCAAGGATGTAGCGATGATAGGACAGGAATGGCTGCGGGAAATGGATATGTCCAGTCTAGCAAAAAAGAAGGGCTAGAGGAGATGTGAAGAGCCATACCCTTACTGGGATTCGAACCTGGGTATGGCTAGCTGATGAGAGCTAAATAGCTTGAAATAGATCTATACTAGTCTCGCTTTATTTATTTATCAGCACAAATGCAACACAAACGTAACGAAGGCAACAGTAAATATAATGGCTTTCTGTCGTGATGGTCTCTTGTGATAAGCCGATAGACAGAGTAAGGAAGCAGTATGCTTCCTCCCATATTTGGGCATATCAGGGGTTGTGACACAACACACACAGACACACACACATGTCTGTGTGTTGTGTTATTTTGAGGGGACAGCACATTTATACTGTTATACAAGCTGTATACGGACTACTTTACATTGTAGCCAAGTGTTATTTCTTCAGTGTTGTCACATGAAAAGATATACTTAAATATTTACAAAACTTGAGGGGGTGTACTCACTTCTGTGATATACTGTGTGTGTGTGTGTGTGTGTGTGTGTGTATTAGAGGACACACACACACACACACACACACACACACACACAAACGTATCCTCTAATGTAGCAGACAGACAGCATGGAAGGCATACACACTTGAGCCTCGAATGGCGATCTGGCTTCCTTCTGCAAATTAATCCAATTATTCAAATGTCAGTTTGAAAACTGTCAAAATGCCGTTTCGTGGGCCGGACCAAAAACGGTTAAAAATTAAAACTGCTTTCCTTCATTTAGTCTCCCTGCCTCCTTAATGTAAAACCCATCATCCTGACAAAAAGATGTGGGATTTTCACACACCCCAGCACCACGCAACCCCCCCCCCCCCGATTTTTGCCGTACATGCATAATTCACTTTGGAAAGGGGCATGTTTACTTAGTTTTTTCCTTTTTTTAAATAAATAAATATATATATATATATATATATATATATATATATATATATATATATATATATATATATATATCGCTAAAATATACATGTAACATTATGCTAATTTGGCCTCTTTGGTCCGTCGGCGAAAGAGAGCCAAGAGTTTAAATATAAACTTTTGCCCCTGTACATAAAGGGATTATAAATGAAAGAGAGAGCTTCTCGCATGCTTTCCATCTTCCAGATTTGGCCAAACTGACAGCTCCAGATCCTTGCAATATCTTACATGCCCTTCCTGTGGTGAAGACAGCCTGTTCTCCGAGTCTTAATTATACCCCAGTTGACTAGCCAGCTTCCTGCAACAAATGATGTCTCTTCCACAACAATATGGTCTGCTAAACAAGCTCCCCAATGCCCGGGAAGAAACTTTTTAGAAAGAGGAGAAAAGAGGGGGACAAGGCTAAAAAGGAGGAGAAGGGGAGAATCGGTCAAGCAGGTGGGAAAATGGGGGTCCATCGTGTCATCCACCGGGACGGATAAGTAGCTGTCGCGCAAGTAAAGTAGGCGCGGGGGTCTCGTCGCGGAGACTTCCTGCCCGGGACAACGGCTAGGCTATTTTGGCAGCTTCATTATGGAAGACCAGGCAACCCCAACAGGGTTGAGACCGATATAATTACGGGGAACGGCGGGGTGCCTCCCGGTATGGCAAACGGTATCATATGCTTCCCTGGCTGGTTTGCCAAAAATGCCCTTTGTTCATTCAAGCAGCTTCAAGGTTTCCATGCTAGAGGAGGGAAGAATCAGTGTTGTGTCCTGTTGGCTGCTGGCCCCTCCAACAGCCGAATTAGAGGAGAAGGAGGAGGAGGAGGAGGAGGAGGAGAAGGAGGAGGAGGCATGGGAGTCAGGGTCAGCATCAAGGCAACCTGAGAGCTCCGAGGGGCAAGAGGGAATGGGGCTGTCAGAGAGAGAGAGACAGAGGTGGAGCCTGGGCCGTCCGTCATCCCTCAGATGGAGAGTCAACAGCCCCCAGGTCTGGAGGTGGCTGATGAGGAAGAGGAGGAACAGCTGGATCCAGTGCCTGATTCAGGGATGCACAGAAGGCAGAGGAGAGGAGAACCGTGGAAATCTATGGGCCGGTCCTTGGGACGGAAGAGCCACCACTGTTAGTGAAGCCCCACCCTAGCTCTGGGGATCAAAGGCAGGGGGCGGAGATGAATAGATGTGGCAGACAGCTATTCATCTCTCCTGCCGGATGGACTTATTAGCCTGCGGTGAGAGAGAAACGTTTTGCTTGCACTCCTAATAAAAAAGAGGGAATGGAGCTGGCACAGAGAGAGAGAGAGAAGGAGGGAGGGAGGGAGGGAGCAGTCCATCAGCCCTCAGATGGAGCAGTCTGGAGGTGGCTGATGAGGAAGAGGAGGAACAGCTGGGTCCAGTGCCTGACGCATGGATGTGCAGAAGGCAGAGGAGAGGAGAGCAGTGGAAATCCGTGGGCCGGTCCTTAGGAAGGAAGAGCCATTGCTGCTAGCAAAGCCCCACCCTAGCTCTGGGGATAAAAGGCACAGTGGGTGGAGATGAATAGGTGTGGCAGACAACCATTCATCTTTCAGATGGACAGACTTGTTAGCCTGAGGTTAATCAGAGTTTTTGGCAGGGGTGACTTTCATTATGAGATAAACCCAGGAGCAAAACACAGCACACAGTGCCTTTGGACAATTAACAGTGGTTTATATACAAATATATACAGACATATACATGGAGATAAATCCCTTACCACTCAGTTACGGACACAAGGAGAGAAATGAGATACCCGACGAGAGAGAGAAATGCCCTCTAATGGTCACCTATATATAGACACCTCTTGTATTGCTGAATCATCCTCATTGCATCAGCCTACAGTTTACAGCTTGCAACCTTGCATCAACTGGCAGCTATTAAATCCTGATTACCTGACAAAAGAGAAACTTTTGCTGGGGCTGCCGGGGCTCTTAATAAAGGAATCTTTAAGTTCATTTCAGAGGGTTTTTTCGTGTTTGGGAAGCTGGGTCCTAACAAGCAGGGTTATTTTTAGAAGCATAGAGATTTGGTGGTCAAATCTCTATGCTTAGCATCCCAAGATACCTGCTTTGTAATTATTATGTGAGCGATCCTTGACTTACAACCATGTGTTTGAAGTTACAGCACCACTGAAAAATGTGACTTATGACCAGTTTTCACACTTACGACTATTGTAGCATCCCCATGGTTTTTTTGGGGGGGTGGGGGGAAGGCTTATAACCGTTGCAGCATCCCTGTAGTCATGAGATCAAAATGGGATGCTTGACATGTATGTATGATGGTTGCAGTCACACATACATGCCAGTTGTATGTATGTGATGACCTTTGGTGACCTAATGGGCAAAATCAATGGGGAAACCAGATTTGCTTGACAACTGTGTTACCGACTTAGCATCTGCTGTGATTGCCTCAACCACAGTGGGAAGAAGAGTCGTAAGATGGGGGAAATCCACGGCCTTCCTAAGCAACCGAAATTTTGGGCTCAACTGCGGTCATAAGTTGAGGACTAGTTGCCTAGATTTGGTTAGGGGTATCTTAAGATGAATTACACCCAAACCTATCGCTATCTTCAAAACTCTTCGTGGCCATGTTTTTCCATGCTTTTCCTCTTAGAAACCCGTTGTCATTCCCACCAGAAGTCATCTTTCTCCTCCTCTGGTCACCATCAAAGCCTCTATATCCTGTTCCTCTGAACATATAGCTCCGTGATAGCAATAGCAGTTAGACTTATATACCGCTTCATAGGGCTTTCAGCCCTCTCTAAGCGGTTTACAGAGTCAGCATATTGCCCCCAACAATCCGGGTCCTCATTTCACCCACCTCAGAAGGATGGAAGGCTGAGTCAACCCTGAGCCGGTGAGATTTGAACAGCCGAACTGCAGATAGCAGTCAGCTGAAGTGGCCTGCAGTACTGCACTCTAACCACTGCGCCACCTCGGATCTCGATGGCGAACCTATGGCACGCATGGTAGAGGTGGCACGCAGAGCCCTCTCTGTGGGCACGTGTGTCATCTTCTGGTTTCCAGCGCGCCAGCCAGCTGGTCTTCGCAGGCGCCGGAGTGCCAGAAAACGACCTGAAATCAGCCTGAAAAACGGCCAAAAAACCAGGGAGTTTTTTTGGGCCTCTTTTGGGCTTTTTTTCAGACTGTTTTGGGGCTGTTTTTATTCGTGGGTGCCAGAGTGGCCAGCTGGTCTTCGCAGGCACCGGAGCGCCAAAAAACTGACCCAAATCCTGGCCTGAAAATGGCCCCAAAAATGTCCCAAAAAAAAGGTTCACCATCACTGGTATAGTTCATTTTTCTCCCAGCAGTTCCGGATGACAAGTAACTAGGTTTACTATTGTAACCACAACTCACAAGGGTGTAAGCTGATGCAGAGGGCACTCTACATGAACTTTACAGTAAGTGCCAGGATTGAGTGGCATCTTGAACTCAGGTAGCTGTAGCTGTCCCCCTTCCTTCACACGCACGCAAACACTAACAACTACACAACTGCTTATGCTTAGAAACGTACGATGATACCATTCTTTGCGAGAGGACCTGACCACAATCCAAAGGTGTTCCGTAGCTTCAGAAGCTGGAAGATTAATTTTTGCAGGAATCCACTTCTCACTTCCTCGTTAGGCACATGAAAGCCATGCAGAGGCTCTGCGGAGGGTGCCACATCTGATATCCAGCCCAGGAGGAAACATTTCCTTGCCAAGGCAATGAGAAATAATATCCTGCCAAAATCCATGGGGGAAATAGTTCTTTTTCCTGTGTGCCGGCTCCAAAAATAATAACATCTGAATGAAATGCATTTCACTTCCCGTATTCTGTTTCTTGGTTCCAAAGACCAAGCAATCTGAAGTTCACCAGAGAGGTTTCTAGCCCCCGTCTTCAGCTTACCAATGCAGCGGGATGAAAGAACTTCAGTTTTGGATTTCAAGAAAACAGGGTAAAAAAAAAAAGGACTATTGACACTTTCGAAATGTTGCGCTGGAGAAGAACAGTTAGAGCAATTAATCAGTGGAACAACCTGCCTCCAGAAGTTGTGAATGCTCCAACACTGGAAGTTTTAAAGATGATGTTGGATAATCATTTTGTCAGGGTTCCAAATAGCATCCAAAATTAAATCAGAGTCTGATGGATTCCTCAAAGTTCCAATTTATTTAGAGAGCCATGTTGACACATCTGGGAAAACCCGACTCGGAAAGCTTCCCGTTTTTTCCCACCCAGTTGAAAGTTTAAGATTTTGCCCCCCACGCCCACAAGTCCATCACGTGGTCCAATCTCCCACTGCCATGCTGGCAGTTCCACCCATCCAGTTCCGGTCAGGTGCAGAGGTGCAGAGACAAAGGATGACCTTGGGTTTCTAGAAAGAATTTTGTTATGGCTACCTATCATCTAACTCCATACAATTCTCCCCTCCCATTTTCCCACAATAGAAAATGCATAGTAGAATAATAGTGTGGCAGGCCAAAGATTCACAAGAAAAGATGGTTGCAGGCTTGACACATTTGTCTGGGGTGGTGTAGGGTTTTCTGCCTAGGCAGGGGGTTGGACTAGAAGACCTCAAAAGGTCCCTTCCAACTCTGTTATTCTATTCTAAGAAGACTTCTGAGAAGTTCACGGACGGCCAAGAAAAAAACCCAACAGACCATTGAAAAAAATAAAATCAATCCAGGGTTCTTGAGGCAGAAATGATCCTGTTAAAATTATCCTACTTCAGATGCATTAATAAGGAGACTCAGCTCTGGATAATGCTCCAATTCAAGGAAGGCGAAAGGACAAGCAAGCACGCATTACAATGGCAATTGGAAGATCTGAAGGGCCAGATTAGAAACAGAATGTTATTGAGGGTATCTATGTGGTGACTCAGTGGCTAAGACGCTGAGCTTGCTGATCAGAAAGGTCGGCAGTTTGGCAGTTCGAATCCCTAGCGCCACATAACGGAGTGAGCTCCCGTTACTTGTCCCAGCTTCTGCCAACCTAGCAGTTCAAAAGCACTTAAAAAATGCAAGTAGAAAAATAGGGATCACCTTTGGTGGGAAGGGAACAGCGTTCCGTGTGCCTTCGGTGTTGAGTCATGCTGGCCACATGACCACAGAGACGTCTTCAGACAGCTCTGGCTCTTCGGCTTTGAAACGGAGATGAGCACCGCCCTCTAGAGTCGGGAATGACTAGCACATACGTGCGAGGGAAACCTTCATCTTTACCTTATCTACGTGGTTGCTTAAAGTCGAACTTGACTTGATGACACATCAATCAATCATATGAACCCTAAGTTGTAAGTCTAACAGTCCAAATACATCCCCTGTCCTTTCATATATCATCTTAATAACCCGTACAAATAACCCCGTATGCTTGGAACTGTGGTTATATTTCAAGTAAATGATAATTGTGGGCTCAAGTAAAATTCTGTTAAGATTGAATTAGTGGAAATTTTCTTCTTCTGCTAAAGAGCCTTTTCTATCTCACATTCCTAGTGCGTTGGTCAACAAGCCATTGTTAAGTCATCCTTGACCTGGTAAGTGGCTAACCTCAATCAACGTGGCTTCTAATGAATAGATCACAGATTGAAGAATATCTGGGCCTACCCCATTAAATTAAAGTGTGGGTAGGGGTTGGGTGTCTCTGTGTGTGGGCGGGCCTGATTGACTTGAATGGCTGCTTTCACTTCTCCCAAAATAGAACCCCAGGTAGCCTTGATTTCTAACAAAGAAGGCGCATAGTGCTCCATGGACAAAGAGCTCTGAATTTTAACTAAACTCCGGGGGGGGGGGGATGCTGACACCACCCAAATCTCTTCCTCTGATTGCACTGTTTCATCCTTGTTCCAGCTTTATCTAAATAGTTTCTGTTACACAAGCCATACTACTCTGTCCTGCTGCACATTGTTGTTGTTGTTATTATTATTATTATTATTATTATTTGGTTTCTCATCCCATTTGAAAAGCAGGCAATAAAGAGAGGGGAAGAGATTAAAGAGAGAGAAGAAAGAAAGAAAGAAAGAAAGAAAGAAGGAGAAGAGGAAGGAAATTAAAAAAGGAGGGGAAGGAAGGAGAATTAATGAAGAAGAGGAAGGAAGGAAGGAAAGGAATTAAAAAGAAGGGGAAGGAAGGAAGGATGGAAAGAAGAAAGGGAATTAAAAAAAGAAGAGGAAGGAAAGTAAAAAATGAGGTGAAGGAAGGAAGAATTAAAGAAGAAGAGGAAGGAAGGGAATTAAAAAAGGAAGGGAAGGAAGGAAGGAGAATTAAAGAAGAAGAGAAAGGAAGAAAGGAAAGGAATTAAAAAGGAGGGGAAGGAAGGGGATTAAAAAGGAGGGGAAGGAAGGAAGGAAGAAGGATGGAAAGAAGAAAGAGAATTAAAAAAAGAAAAGGAAGGAAAGTAAAAAATGAGGTGAAGGAAGGAAGAATTAAAGAAGAAGAGGAAGGAAGGGAATTAAAAAAGGAAGGGAAGGAAGGAAGGGAGGGAAGGAAGGAAGGAAGGAGAAGAGGAAGGGAATTAAAAAAGGAGGGGAAGGAAGGAAGGAGAATTAAAGAAGAAGAGAAAGGAAGAAAGGAAAGGAATTAAAAAGGAGAGGAAGGAAAATAAAAAAAGGAGGTGAAGGGAGGAAGGAAAAATTAAAGAAGAGGAAGGAAGGAAGGGAATTAAATAAAGGAGGTGAAGGAAGGAAGGAAGGAAGGAAGGAAGGAAGTGCCCAGTATTGTGTTTATTGGACATTCATAAATGAAATTGAAGATTCTAACTCCCGCTGCCATCTCTTCCCATTTGCTCCTGGAAATAACCAACCCGGGAAATCCGTGGTGGACGGAAATGCTCAGCTGCCAACCAAGGCCTCCTTCTTCATTCATTCAACCTCCAGCATTCAACCCTTCTCCAACTCTACACGTCCTCTCCCCGCTTTGAGTCCCTGGAAGCAGCCAACTCCCTCCAAACCAGCTCGAAAAGTTCAGCATGTCAGGGAGCTAAACGGCTTTGCGGGGTGGGGGTGGGGGTGGGAAAGCAGCCGAGGGAAGACAGACAGTTTAATTAGGCCGTTTGCTATAACTCTATCCAGGAGCTGCAGGTTAAAAAAGAGCAAGTGTAAAACTCCGCTCGGCCCCCAGTAAGGGAAGGCGGGTGGGCGAAGGAGTCAGGAGATACTTCTGATGGCAGGTTCTTTCATTGACACTGGCGTCAGGTTGGCTACAGATGAATGGAAGTCATGTAACCATCACAAGGAGAAGAAGGGCGCAGTTAAAAGACCAATCACTTACCCTGTATTGATTTCGGACACGGCGGCGAGGGGGGGGGGAGATATTTTTTACAAGATAGAATAACGGGTTGAGGTTGGGGAAGAAAGTACAAAGGATGAAGGGCCCTGGTGGACGTGGTCCTCCTTCGAGAAATATGCAACACTTGGATCCCTTTCCTTTTTTTTTTATTTGAAGAAAAAGAGGGGGGGGAAGGGGAAAGGAGTTGATTATATCTCCCATGAAGAAAGAAGAGGAGGAAGATAGAAGGAGGAGGAGGAGGAGGAGGGGAGGAGGGGGAAGGAGGAGAAAGGGGAAAAGGAAGAGGAGAAGAAGGAGGAAAAGATAGAAGGAGGAGGAGGAGGAAGAAGAAGAGAAGAAGAGGCAGAGGAGAGAGAGAAGAAGAAGAAGAAGAAGAAGAAGAAGAAGAAGAAGAAGAAGAAGAAGAAGAAGAAGAAGAAGAAGAAGAAGAAGAAGAAGAAGAAGAAGAGTTGAAGGCCCCCATTAATCAAACAGTATTCTTTCATGATCTGGAATCTATAAGTTGAGAGATCAAAAATCAATTCCATGGGTTTCCTTCCTTCCTTCCCTTTCTTTCTTCCATCCTTCTTTCCTTGCTTTCCTCAATTCTCCTTCCTTACTTCCTTAATTCCTTCCATCCCATCTCCTCCCTTCCTTCTGTTTTTTCTCTCTCTTTCCTTTCTTTCTTTCTTTCTTTCTTTCTTTCTTTCTTTCTTTCTTCTGTCCTTCT
>NC_045554.1:44238776-44250204 GCF_009769535.1 Thamnophis elegans | reverse complement strand
TGATAAAACCGTGCCATGTTGAAAAAAGTGAGGACTTGTCGCGCACAGGGAACTCAAGGTAGGATCTGAGCAGAGAGCATTGAGCATCACGTTTTCCTGGTCCTGAGCTGTGTGAGAACCCTGGGTTGGAAACTTCTCTCTCTTCACCTTACTAAAAAAAATATGGATGTCATTAATATGCAATACAAGTTGAAACCAATTGCAAACTCTGACAAGGGGTTCACCGACAAATGCGCGCTCGACAAAAGCGCGCGGACGAAACCGCGGGGAGAAAACCGCGAGTTCGAAATCACGGCGACGAATGAGTGCAGAAGCGCGACGACAACAGCGCAACGACAGAAGCGTGCTCTAAACCTAACCCTAAAACCCTAACCTTAACCGTAATCGCGCTTCTGTTGGCGTTCTTTTGTCGGCACGCCTTTGTGGGCACGCTGTCAACATCGCGGTTTTATCACCGCGGTTTTGCCGGTGCGCTGTTGTTGGGCGCGCATTTGTCGGGTCACGCTGACAAGGTGCTAAACATTCAGGATTTTTTTTCTCCCCTTAGTTGCGTGTCTCACTGTGTCTCTGTTGGAAGAAACGTCCATCTTCTTTCAGTTCCAAGTGAGGGAAAAAGACACTGGAATCATGGAGGCTGTTTGGAAAGATGGCTTAATGGTGGACAGGACCACATGGCTTGAGGTCCTGAGCAGAAAAGGGAAAAGATGCCGAGAATCTCTGGGTTTTATCTCTGGGCTTTGAACTTCCTGGGGCACAGGAAGAATATCCTGATTGGTTGCTGTCAGAGATCCCAGCTAGCTTTGTAGGTTGCCTGTGTGCGAAGTTTGGTTGAAACTTGGTCGGTGGTGTAATGAAGGGCAATGAAATGGGGTAGATTTTTGTTATGTAGAATAGACTGTCTCAGGCCTTAACGGCCCATTGACAAAGGTGGGGGTGAGTCTGTTAAGAGTGAATCTGTTTCCTGCCTAAAAACTTTTTTCTCCTTTTCTCATTCAGGGAAATATAATATTCTGCCTTTTTAAATATTTCCTAGCATATTTCATTTTTCTAGGATGCTAACTTCCTACATCTCTTCCCCCTCTCCGCATTTGATACGCCAGGTGTAGCATTTCAAGGCAAAGGTTTTCTTAATACGTTAGTATATTTGGGTGAGTCTTCAGTTCTTCAACCAGCAGAGGTTTCGTGAATGTTAATAAGAACAAAGGACTTTTCAAGGGTTAGACTTATATAGCAATAGCAGTTAGACTTATATACCGCTTCAAAGGGCTTTCAGCCCTATGAAGCGGTAGGGGTGACCCTATTCAGGGTGACCCTATTGGGCAGGTTGAAATTCAGCTAAACTCAAAACCATATAGAACATAGAATCATAGGGTTGGAAGGAACCTTGGAGGTCCTCTAGCCCAACCCTGTTTGAGCAAGAGACCCTATAAGCGTGGACAAATGGTTATCCGGTCTCCAGGATTCAAAATAAGGCCATTTAAGGGTAATCAGTTGTGGGATTCAGCCAGTTCGCACCTATTCTGGAGAACCAGTTCTTAACTTTCTAAAAGGTTCAGAGAACCGGTTGTTGGAAGAAATCTTCTTTTGGTTTTTTCCCGCTTTACGGGGCTAATCCTGTAAGGAAGGCAGGAAGGAAACATTCTGGTGTTGTTTCTAGCCTCATCTTTATTGTGAAGATAGGAAGGGCCCTGCCTATCATCCCTGTCCTACTCTCCCCATTTATCTGTACTCTTTTCCTTTGTTCAGGTCCATCTTTATACTGATACCTGTTATCTCGTACGTGTTTGACAAACTAAATAAAATAAAAATAAAATCCAGAAGTGTCATCAAAGTTTTTTTCATGCAACATCTGAGCCTTCACCATGCCACCGTATTTAACTAATAGCCTGTGATGGATCCATCCTTCTCATGAACGTATTGAAGCCAAGGTCTCCGTGTTCATTATCCAGTGTGCAAAACCGTATATCCTTCTGCCTCTCTCGAGTGGATAACTCATAAATTTCACTATGATACGTGTCTCAAGTCCTTAGAAAATGGATCAAGGAGAGACACCTACCAATTTATCAGCAATTCATCAAGCCCCTTTGATGTATGTCTTTTCCTCATAGCGTTCATTTGATTTTCCCCAAGAGAAAGAAAACAGAAATTTGCTTAGAGCAGTGGTAGTCACCCTGGTCCCTACCACCCACTAGTGGGCGTTCCAGCTTTCATGGTGGGCGATGGGAGTTTGCTGTAACTCTGCTTTGTAAATTTTATAAAGTTATTTCCCTACTTTATAAATCACCATTACTGTGGAACCGGTGGGCGGACAGAAAATTTTACTATTATCAGTGATACAAAATTGGGCAGTAGATATAAAAAGGTTGACTACCCCTGGTTTAGAGCATTGTCCATAAATTTAAAAAATATTACTTTTTCATATAATTTCAATGATATTAAATATTAATTATTTAAAAAGCAAGTTACTCCAAGCATGTATTAATCCAGTTTGGAGAGGGTGAGTAGTTTAGGAGAAGATCCCACTACCGCATTGCTTTCGTAATGCTCATTTTTAAAATCTAATTCTTGGTTAATTTTCATGTTTTCATTCTTAACGCTGAAGGTGTTCAGTGTTTTACTGTTGTTCTTATTTTATATTACGTTTTGACATTGTTGTAAGTCAGCTGGAGTGACTTGACAGTGACTCCCTAAACATAGGAGAAATGGTTGCAGGAATTGGGTATGTCTATTCTGGTGAAAAGAAGGACTAGAGGTGATATGATAGCAGTGTTCCAGTATCTCAGGGGCTGCCACAAAGAAGAGGGAGTCAAACTGTTCTCCAAAGCATCTGAGCATAGAACAAGAAGCAATGGGTGGAAACTAATCAAGGAGAGAAGCAACATAGAACTAAGGAGAAATTTCCTGACAGTTAGAACAATGAATCAGTGGAACAGCTTGCCTCCAGAAGTTGTGAATGCCCCAACACTGGAAGTCTTTAAGAAGATGTGCAAGGATGACACGCAAATTTGTGAAGCGTTCCATAATTTTTTTATTCCTGTTAGGTATAACCACTGATTGTACTTTTATAGAGACTAACTTGATTTTGTATTTAATGATGGCAGCAAGACTGTTGGTGGCGCAATACTGGAAGAAGGAAGATTTGCCTACTATTCAAGAATGGACATTAAAAGTAACAAACTTAGCAGAGATGGCTAAAATATCAGCATATCTCAAGGACGACTCAAATGAGAGATATAAACTGGAGTGGAGAAGACGGATTGACTATATTCAAAATAAATACGGGACTAAGAAATTCCAGATAGTTTATGACTGAAGAAGCAAGGAATGATATAATCTGTTCAGAGTTAGCCTAACAAAAGAGGAGTTACAACTCAAATGAAAGATGCTACTAACTTTCTTTAAGTTTATTTTAGAACATCTTTGTTAAAGATTTATACCCTGTATTTGTTCTGGGAAGTCGGGGGGGGGGGGGGAGAAGGTTGGGGAGGGCTGGGTTCGGGTGGGGAGGGTGGAGGTAAATATTTGTAAAAGCTTTTTTCCCAAAAAAATTTCAATAAAAAAAAGATGTTAGATAGCCATTTGTCTGAAATGATACAGGGTCTCCTGCTTCAGGAGAGACCCTGTATCATTTCAGACAAATGGCTATCTGCTTCAGGAGAGGGCTGGACTAGAAGACCTCCAAGATCCCTTCCAGTTCTATTCTGACTAAGCTATTCTCTAAAGCACCCGAAAGCAGGGCAAGAAGCAATGGATGTAAACTAATCAAGGAGAGAATCAACCTGGAATTAAGGAGACGCTTCCTCACAGTGAGAACAATTATCCAATGGAACAGCCTGCAACCAGAAGTTGTAGGTGCTTCATCACCGGAGGTTTTTAAGAAGAGACTGGCCAGTCACTTGTCTGAAATGGTAAAGGGTCTCCTGCTGGAGCAGGGGGTTGGACTAGAAGACCTTCAAGGTCCCTTCCAAACTATGTTATTCTATGTTCTACCTTGTATTGAGATGCTGCCCAATTTAGTGGAAAGAATGGATGCACTACTTCCGATTAGAGAAGTTATATATTAATTTAAAAAAAGAACTTTTATGGAAATAAAAGACTTCTCCTGACCATACTGTGTTTTCCCTGTTTCAGAAATGTTTCTATCATAAAACAATTGATTCTTGTTTCTGCCGTTAAACAAATCTGTTCGATTGACCATCTCAAGAACCTTCATGGGGCTAAACCAAGCTGAATATACTATCCATTCTTCTGGAATCCCAAGGAGACTCTTCCAACCCTCTTATTTTCTGGCTTATTGTAACATACGTTTGATGAGTGGATCTATCAAGTATGTTGGGAGACATTGGGCACGATACGACAATTAACCACTTTAGCTAAAGTGTGTGTTAATTATGGGTATGCCAGCAGTCAATAAAAGGTTAATGCAAAAGTCAGAGGGATAAATTTATTTCAGCAATGCCTCAGTCAGACTAACATTATGCTTGGTGTTTTTAATCAATAGGTTTTATACTAATGTGCTAACCATTTATTTTAAAACACTCTTCTGCTTTTTTCCTGTCCTTGACTAAGATCTACAGCTGTTTGGGGGAGAAAGCAAAAGACACACACACAGACACACACACACAGACACACACACACACACACTCCTGTTGACAAATAGCCCTCAACGCAAGTTTTTTGATTTCTAGGGTTGGCCTACTGCAGAAACAAGCTGAATTTTGTTGAAAACGCGAAGTGAAGTAACGGCAAATGTTAGGAACCAGAAACTGGAGCATGGTTTTCCTAAGCAAAGGCAAAATAAATAATAAAATAGATGAAGATAGAATGGAGTCAAGGATTATAAACACAGTGCAGAAAAAGGCAATAAAGAGATAGATTTCCATCATGGCGGGATTCGGTTCACTGACAAAAGGGCGACCGACAAAAGCGCGCCCGACTAAACCGTGGTGACAAAACCGCGAGTTCTAAACCGCACCAACGAATGAGTGATGAAGTGCGCCGACAACAGCGCGCCGACAGAAGCGCGCTGTAAACCTAACCCTAAACCTAACCCTAAACCTAACCCTGAACCTAACCCTAAACCTAAAATTAACCCTGAACCTAACCCTTACCTTAACTTAAATCGCACTTCTGTCATCCCGCTGTTGTGGGCGCGCTGTTGTGGGTGCGTTGATGACGTCGTGGTTTTGTCGGTGCGGTTTTGTCGGCACGCTTTAGTCGAGTGCGCATTTGTTGGGTCACAGCAGGATTCGAGATCAGCCCAAAGAGGTATCAGCTGGTGGGAAGTCCTTATTTCCTTCGGGCTGGAAAACCCATTCAATCCAATGGAAATACCTTATATATAAATCCTAAGAAGTGGCAGCTGTTTCTCTATCAGGGTGCAAAGAGAAAATATCTGCTGCGAACCCCCCATAGGCATCAGGAAGGGCATCCAGCCAGCAAATGCTCAGCTCCATCCAGTCACCCTGACTCTACCCCAAATTAAGGAATTACAGTGTCGTAAAAAGGGAGTTTATATAATAAGAGAAATATTCTGCCATTTAATAAGTTCAGTGGTGCCTGCTATCCCATTAATCACTCAGGAATGGGTGATAAATTTAGCTTTGGTGCTTCTTTTGGCACCAATCTGTTTGTCGGTCACACAATATGTCAACAGGTGACGATTTATAGCAACCAGTTAAGGTTACGGACTCTGGAGTAACCAGTCCAAAGAGTAGTTTTATAATCTGGGTCTATTTGTCACGTTGCCAGTGACATCACCCTAGTGAGGGATGACTCATCTCGACAAAGCTGTTTGGACTTTTGTGACCTCTGAGCTTGGCCACATGGATAAGGTCACCTGAAACTCTCTTCGCTCCTGTCCGATGGCAAGAAACAATAGAGGGATCAAATGGATCAAGTGATTATAGGTTTATAAAGCTGGAAGCAACGGCCGGCCGTGTAGAGGGTTCCACAGTTGCATTGTGCAAAAGCTGTAGAACAATCTTTGAGACATGCCAAAACAACAACAACAACAACAACAACCCCAAACGATATGATTTCAAAGGACGGCAAAGTATTTGTCCTATCTGCTCCTTAGAATGGATTCAGTGATCTTTTCCAGCATCAATGAACACCAAACACATTGCATAGAAGGTTGTCTCTAGCATTGGGATTTCAACATATGCTTTTCCTTTGGAGAAATAGAGTACAGTAGAGTAGAACAGAATAGAACGGAATGGAACAAGAGTTGGAAGGGACCTTGGAGGTCTTCTGGTCCAATCTCCTGCTTAGGCAGGAAACCCTACATCACTTGAGACAAATGGTTGTCCAATCTCTACTTTAAAATGTCCAGTGTTGGAGCATTTACAACTTCTGAAGGCAAGTTGTGGACTTCAACTCCCAGAATTCCCCAACCAAAAAGGTCAATCAATCAGAATAGAGCTGGAAGGGACCTTGGAGGTCTCCTAGTCCAACCCCCTGTACAATTTGAGACAGGTGGCTGTCCAGTTTCTTCGTAAAAACCTCCAGTGATGAGATTCACCAAAACAACTTCTGGAGGCAAGTTGTTCCACTGATTAATTGTTCTCCCAGTCAGGAAATTTCTCCTTACTTCTAGGTTGCTTCTCTCCTTGATTAGTTTCCACCCATTGTTTCTTGTCCTGCCCTCAGCTGCTTTGGAGAATAGTTTGACTCCCTCTTCTTTGGGGCAGCCCCTGAGATATTGGAAGACTGCTATCATGTCTCTCCTAGTCCTACTTTTCATTAAACTAGACATACCCAGTTCCTGCAACCGTTCTTCATATGTTTTAGCCTCCAATCCCCTAATCCTCTTTGTTGCTCTTCTCTGCACTCTTTCTAGAGTCTCCACATCTTTTTTACACTATGAACACGCATTTACACAGCAGGACTATCCACTTAATTTTGCAAAGCGCAATGAAAACTTTTTAAAAAAAAAACACACCATGAAATTGAAGCTGGCCTGGAAACCAATTCTTACATATTTCTATTCCCAAAAAACGGCCTACAAACTCTTATTGGTCTTCCTGTGCAGGACATCCCCAAAAAAGAAGAAAGTGATTGTCTTCAGAGTTGTGGCGTAGGTCTTCATTCCCTGATCAGCACAGGCTGCTAAATGCTGTGGTGTTTACAGAAACATGTTCTCTTTGGACGGAAACTCCAACTTGGCGTCGAAAGCCGTCGCAGAAATTTTAAGTCGTTTCCACCCACAGAATTTAACAATTATGGCTCCTGGATGAATACATTTGCAACGTCTGTGGGAAAGTGTTATACATATGCATGCACACACCTCTCTCCGTACAGATCTATGGCGTATATCAGAGAAAGGTATTCAGTGATATTGGATGTAGTAGGGGAAAATTTTGAATTTCCATAAGACTTCAGATTCTTTACTTCCCCCCGTGGACCTACTGATCATATAGGATTCAAAATATTCATTCCAAAATGTTATCTCTTAATCTACAACTGTGAGTAAAGTAGTTGTGACAAAGTACAAGGCTAGCTGAACTGCCAATCTAACAGCCATTCTCTCTCCCCCCTCCCTCCAATCTCTTTCTTTCTCTGTTTCTCTCTCTTTCACTCCCCTTCTCTGTCTCTCACTTCCCTTATCTCTCTCTCTCCTCTCTCTTCTTCTCTCTCTCTCTTTCTCACTCCCCTTCTGTCTCTCTCTCTCCTCTCTCTTTCTTCTCTCTCTTTCTCTTTCTCACTCCCCTTCTCCGTCTCTCTCCTCGGGAGGCACTACTGCAAACACGCTCCAGGTGCACCGGCTGCAGCTCCCCCACACCAATAGTACTTTTATAGTCCTCTCTAAAGTGACTACATCTCTGTGACCAGAAGAAGCCATGTCCAATCTGCCCATGACTTCTACTTCAGCAGTTGATCGACATGGCCTGTTTGAGGGACACATGCTTTCCTTTGACAAGATGTCCACCATCAGCAGAACATCACCTTCCGGGATCTACCAAGCCTTCTCCTTTCCCCGCGCCATTTGCCTGCAGGTATTTCCGCCCGCAAAAGAAATGTAACTTTAATTTCATCTGACTTCAATTGTGTTCAAATTACAGCCCAAAAAGGAAGCAGACAACAAGCCGTAAATATTTAAAGAGACAGAAAATCATTGGGAATCGTGCCTTTATGAATATTTGATGACAAAAGGTTTGATCTGCTGCTGGTAAATTACCAGAAATTATGTCCGTCTTGTGACTCTGTCAGCAAAGGTTAATACAAATCGGTTTAGATTTAGATGAGATGACAAGGGGGATTAAAAATGTTTGTCCTCTCTTTGCCGCAATTACTACCATCCTCACTTCCAGCACGCCAACACCCGCTGTCCCATTTTTAATGTAACATAGTTTATTGTTAGGATGGTGGCAGTTGAGTTGCACTTCTCCAAGAAATCATTTTGCGGTGCAAAATATACTGGCGTCCCTTTTCATTCTTTCCACCCATTGCTTCTTGTCCTGCCCTCAGGTGCTTTGGAGAATAGCTTGACTCCCTCTTCTTTGTGGCAACCCCTGAGATACTGGAACACTGCTATCATGTCTCCCCTAGTCCTTCTTTTCATCAAATTAGACATACCCAGTTCCTACAACCGTTCTTCATATGTTTTAGCCTCCAGTCCCTAATCCTCTTTGTTGCTCTTCTCTGCACTCTTTCTAGAGTCTCAACATCCTTTTTACATCGTGGCGACCAAAACTGGAGCCAGTATTCCAAGTGTGGCCTTCCCAAGGCCTTATAAAGTACTAGTACCACTTCACGTGATCTTCATTCTTACGACTTCAACTTGGCTCCAAATTTCCATTGCTAAGTTAAGTGAGTCATGCTGGATTTAATGTCCTTTTTTTGCAACAGTTGTTAAGTGAATCACTGCAGTCGTTAAATAAATCTCATTGTTGTTAAATGAATCCAGCATCCCCCTTACTGGAACTCACATGACCCCAAGATTCTGCCACCATCATAAATACTTGCAACTGTCTGAATTTTGATCGGCGACTGTGGGAATGCTACCTGTGGTCACCTGTCCGATGAGTACCACCAATCCGTATGTTAAAATCAGGTGAGAAAATATGTATTAAGGCAAAGGTGAAGGATCCCCTCGCACATATGTGCTAGTCATTCCTGACTCTAGGGGGGCGGTGCTCATCTCTGTTTCAAAGCCGAAGAGCCAGCGCTGTCCGAAGACGTCTCCGTGGTCATGTGGCCGGCATGACTCAACACCGAAGGTGCACGAAACGCTGTTACCTTCCCACCAAACGTGGCTCCTATTTTTCTACTCGCATTTTTTACGAACTGCTAGGTTGGCAGAAGCTGGGACAGGTAATGGGAGCTCACTCTGTTACGCGGCACTAGGGATTCGAACCGCTGAACCTCCTGATCAACAAGCTCAGCGTCTTAGCCACTGAGCCACCGCATCTCCATTTTACACACATAAACACACACATTTTACACACATCGCACGCAGGCATATCTGTATTTGTGTTCATTTGTGCGAAGGTCTGTGTATTATACTCCTCTACCTAGATCAGTATAGTGTGTGTGTGTGTGTGTGTGTGTGTGTGTGCATTTATGAGTGAGTGAGTGAATGAATGAATGATGACAGATTGGATTAGACACGCCTGGAGCCATCCAAGGTCTCTGAGTGGCCTGCTGAGATTTGATTCTCAGCTCCAGACCTGCACACTTAGTGCCACACGGATGGAGGCCATTTAATACATCAGGGAGCCTGGTTGGATGATCAGGTCCACCGATCAATACCATTGACAATACTCCTGTCTGAAAGCATTGGGGCCTCCCCCATCAGAAGGGCATGGAAGCACCAAACATTTGGGGAAGGCTGCCGATCCATGACCTCTGAACTACTGTCTCCTTCCAGAGCCGCCCGCGAGACACCTGGCCTTTTCTGCTTTAGTTCTTCCACCTAACTACCGTATTTTTCAGAGTATAAGACGCACCAAGATTTTGAAGAGGTAAATTAAAAAAAAAAAGGTTTTGCACTCTGCAGACCTCCCAAACCTTCTGCATGCCTCATTTTTGGTGAAAAACAGGCATGCAGAGAGTTTGAGAGACCTACAAAGTGCTCCTGGGGGCTGGCAAAAATGAGCAAAACATGGCCCATTTTTTTGCAAAAAAAAAGGGGGCATGCATAGCCTTTAGGAGGCTTGAAGGGTGCTCCTGGGGGCTGGGAAGGGGAAACAAGCAAAAATGGCCCATTTGTTGCTCGTTTTTCCCATCCCCATCCCCCAGGAGCATTTTGCAAGCCTCCCAAACCCTCTGCGCGTCCATTTTTGTGAATGGGACAGAGTTTGCTGTATTCAGTGTATAAGACGCATCCAGATTTTCACCCTCTTTTCGGGGGGGAAAATGTACATCTTATACTCTGAATAATGCGGTAATTTCCAGCTGAGTGCCTGAATCTTTCCTTCGGAGGAAGTTTTGACCTATGGAGAAGGAAAGGGATAAACAGAGAGACAGAAAAAGAGCTAGGACTCAAGATCCACAGCTCGACTCATTGAAGCATGGACAGAGGAGAATATTTGTAGCCCGGGGTTGAAACGAGGGCTCCTTGGTGCTCTCTGAACTTGGTTGTTTCCTTGCTGTCTTCATTACCTTCACTGAAGCATTAAGTCTCAGGGTTTCGGGTCAATCTTCCCAGCCATCCTGTCCTCTGACATCTACTGGACTCGTGTATATCTTAATGACGCACTCAACGGCATGAGACCCAGCGGGATACAAATGGGTTCTTCGTGTAACAGCTTGCACGCCGAGATTTGAGTTACCTGAAAAAGTAACTCTTCCACTCCGTGATATACACCCGGTGGCCCCCTGAACGGCGTTGGATGACAAATTCCAACTTGCTGGATTTAATGCTCTAAAAAGCAACGCGGGTTGGTCTCGTTCCCAGTCTTCAGTTAACTCTGAAAGACAGAGGGAAAGGAACCCTTTCAAAGCATCAGGGAGCCTGGCTGGATGATCAGATCAACGTCTAGGCTTGGAAAACAAAGATTTCAGTATCCATTAGGGAGGCCAAAGAAAAGGAGGAGGAAGGATTACATTCTAAGCAGAGATGCAACGTGTCGGATTTGACCGTTGTTGCAAGGAGTCGCTCTTACTGACGTTTCTTTCATGGAAAGAAGGACAAGGTGCAACCTGTTCAGCGAGGAAACATCACTCGAAGCAAATGTAAGAGACAGGAAACATGGGTTGATGAAGGTTGGTTTTTGTTTGTAAGCGCCTAGTTGGAGGAAAACGGCAGAGAGTGAAGCAAATATGGAAAATGTTCTCTCATATGTGCAAACACCCTACGTGCGGTCAAAAAACAGGCTAAAGGGAATAAAATGGATTTGAGAGATTCACAACTGGGTTCTTGGCAAGCAAGAGACCCAAAGGGAATTGACAACATTTCCATCTGTCAATTGCAAAAGGCCACGTG